>NW_015522340.1:0-752 GCF_001515645.1 Sinocyclocheilus grahami | reverse complement strand
CTGGAGGCTGCAGGAGCTCTGCTCTTGTTTGGCGGTGGCAGGGGGGCCGCCCTCGGCGACGGCAGCAGCTGCACGCCGGGGCAGGATGTACCTGATGGCCTCAGTCTGCTTTGGTCAGCGGAGAACCGCTGGGCAAGTTCTCCACCGTGTCGCCGACAGGCCGGCTTGGGACACGGGGGCGTTCAAGAATCGTGTCTTGTCCGTCTCGTGCATGTCAGTCAGTCACAGCCAGAATTGGCACTCCTGGACCACCATAGTGGACATCGCACAACCCAGAGACCACGCCGTAACCTTTGTCACTCGTGGCGCGAGGTCCGCCGCGGTGCGGAGGTCTCTCTGAACTTCCGGGTCGTGACCACCCTCATGCAAGTCCCTCAGTGCCTTGGCCTGGTGCACTTGCAATCACGCTGTAGCGTGTAAGGCGGAGGCAGCTTCTCCACTGGTCGTATAGGCATCGCTGGCCAGTCGAGTACCTACAGACCCGGGAGGGGAGGCACGGTTCTCCCTGCCGGTTGGAGGCGGTATTAGGACACAACTGCATCGCAACCGACCGCTCCACCGGGGGGACCCTTGTAACCCCCTAGCTGCCCCACCATCGAGGGTGGTGAGGGAGGAGGATCCAGCAAATCAGTTTCCGGCAGTAAAAAGGTGCCGTCCACGACCTGCTGAGCTCCTCATGCACCTCCGGGAAGAAAGGCACCGTGGCGGGGCGCTGAGAACCAGTGCGGACCACCCCGAGAACCAATCGTGCA
>NW_015522339.1:600-1573 GCF_001515645.1 Sinocyclocheilus grahami | reverse complement strand
ATTTTCTAACAATGTCTTTATACTATGTGCAAATATATACATAGAGCGTATTTTATATATGTACACACACAAACACACACAGAATATTTTGCTTTTTGCACAACTTTGTATACATTTGATTGACTTTTATAACTTTAAAGTACTTGTGCATCAAACACTTGGAATATACAAGTATTGGATCGGGACTCAGTATCGGTAGATACTCAATATTCAATGACTCGGATCGGATCGGGGGCACTAAAAACCTGATGGGGACATCCCTAAAATATGTTTATTATAATGCAACACAAATATAAATTACAGTAACAAATCCACAATTACTTTGTGCAGTCACTATATAGATTGCAGGGCATTTGATAATGTTTGATAACATCACTAAATCTAAAATATATACTGATTAATTACAAACCCAATTCCAGAGAAGTTGGGACGTTTTGTAAAATGCAATAACAATAACAAGAAAAAAGAAAAAAAAAAGAAAAAGAAAAAAAAAAGCTCAGCTCTCTTTGGTCTCTCTTTTCGAGGAAAGAGGGGCAAGCCATCTGCTTCCTGCGATCCAGGACCCGCCCCCACTCGTTGATATATGTCCAGAAGGTAAGAAAAGCCGGGTTTCGGCTTCATACTTCCTGGATCATGCGGCCATAACACAGGTTTCTGCAGGAGCCTTTGTGATTATCAGGCCCCCGGTGCGTCACTGCAAAAATTTCCTGGACGTCCGGGCTGGGGTTACGCTTTCATGCTACCCTGACTGGTCTACCATATCTGGGTCGCCCTGAGGGGTTTTCCCGATCACCAGGATATCCTCTTGAAGCATCACCCACCCTCACCATAGAGGGTTATTGTGAGTATTATGTTTTTTTCGAGCGTTAATCCTCTCTGAGGAGTTGGATTCCTCGCTCCATGGGCTGTCCTCGTGGTAGTATTGAGCAATGCTCCCCTTTTATCAAAGGGTTACCTGGAATGAGCAACGTTA
>NW_015522339.1:0-589 GCF_001515645.1 Sinocyclocheilus grahami | reverse complement strand
ATCAGGTGAATTAGGCCTTTCCTCTGCCTCCCTGATGCGCTGAGTGTTTGGCTAGCTTGCAGTATGCTTACCCCTCTGATTTTACAATCATGCTGCAGGTTGAGCCCCCTCTCGTTGAGAGCTGGGTTTGTGCTCCCTCAGCCAAGGTAAACTACTGCTAGCGTTCCAGCATTGGAATAAAGTGCTGTAGGTTGAGCCCCCTTCTCGACTGAGAATTAGGTGTGTTGCTCCCACAGCTAAGTAAATTATTGCTAGCTGTTCCAGCTTTGGAACATGCTGCAGGTCGAGCCCCCTCTCGTTGAGAGCTGGGTTTGTGCTCCCTCAGCCAAGGTAAACTACTGCTAGCGTTCCAGCATTGGAACATGCTGTAGGTTGAGCTCCCTCTCCATTGAGAGCTGGATGTTGCTCCCTCAGCTACAGATTTACTGCTAGCCACTCCAGCATTATAGCCTTAGACACAGCGTTTGGGGATACGCTATTTCTATCTATGGGCTGCTCTTTCAGGGTGCCACGAGAAACGCTAGAACGGTATTCAAGTGTGTGCACGTTCTGCTTTGCCCATTTTTCTAAAATCCACATAGCTGGTAAG
>NW_015522338.1:0-1573 GCF_001515645.1 Sinocyclocheilus grahami | reverse complement strand
TGCATAATGTTCCTTGCTCTTTTTATTTTCATATTCACAAAATAAAAAAAAATTGGCCATTAAATGCTAAAAGGAAATGAACGGAAATGTCAACAAAAAGCATCAAATGAATTAGCTTTGAGCTCTTCTTACCCATCAGGCTCTGGGAGAATCGGAGGCAGCGTGTGTCTCCTCAATTTCGTCTGCCCTTCCCTGTTGTCTGAACCCAGTGTGTGAACACTCTCTTGGTCTGAATCCATCTCCTGCAAGGGGTCACGACCTCTACTGGGGAGGGTGATCTTGGGCAGGGAACCGTCCTACAGAGATATATGTCATATATGTTAGTGATCACTCTGTTCCTTTATGATTTTATCATGTCCCTCTCTTGACGAGTGTTTAAAGTCATCATGAAACTCATTTTACTGTCATAACGTGATGCAATTCCAGGTGAAGGAAAATGTTAGGCAGGATTTTGTTTCTTTGGAATAATGTGCACTGATGTTTTGTGCAAAATATAAGCAGTAATGTGTATTCACAAAGTAAACAGAGTCTGTTTTGATTTCATGCTGACTTTAAAAATGCCTGCTTGACGTACCTTAAGAGTACGAATGGTGAACTTATCCAGGGCCACGACTCTGTCCAAGTTCTTCTCATCCATTTCCTTCATGTACATCTCATAAAGCTCTTGAAGATGAGGAGGAACCAGGAGACTGTGATCTGCAAAAACATTCACCTTAACTTCTTATAACATTTATTTTTCTACAAATATATATATATATATATTTCAACTTGAACTGAATCCTCATATTGCATCATTTGCAAAACTTTACTGCAACAGTTTGGCCTGATTCATCTCTGGCTGAGATTTCTGTGCCATTTCTTATTCCTGTGAATGACTCACCAGCAATAAATTTCCGCTGCTGCTGGATGATCTCATGGCAGAGGTGTCTGTGCTGTTCGAAACGCTGCACTACCACGTTTTTCTGTCGGATCACATTGTCCTTAAGCAGCGCGCTGGACTGCATCTCTGCATTCTCGATCTCCAGCTCGTGAACCTTGCAGAGGAGGCAAAGCACTTCCCTCTGCTCCTCTGAGCTCACGCGGCGGGGGAGAAGCTCTTCAAGACGGCGTGCTTTCTCTCGGAGCTCTGCCAGGCGCTGCTCTAATCCAGCCTAAAGAGAATGGCAGAACTGTGGTTAATTACTGTGATGAGTCACTTTATTAACATTGCAAGTCATGTACAAATTATCTTTGCTTATAAGAAGTCTCAGTCTAAAAGCAGAAAGGACATATGCACTGAAGAAGGTAATATGCACTGCCTACGCAGAGTGTTCCAAATCAGTCAGTTTATTTAGGATGTTGCCTTAAAAGACAAATGCCTATGTTGCCAGTTTACCAGATTTTGGAACAGAGCTAATGTCTTTTTAATATTTTCATCTATTTCAGTATTAAGTATCTCATACAGTCGCTTTATCTTGGCTAAAGTGATAGGCATGTCTGGCAAACAGATCAATTTGAATGAATCATGATTTGATTAAAGAGATTCACCAAGTATATGTGACCCTGGACCACAAAACCAGTCATAAGGGTCAAT
>NW_015522337.1:0-1573 GCF_001515645.1 Sinocyclocheilus grahami | reverse complement strand
CATTTGGTATTATGAACAGATATATGAATATGGAATTTCTGATCAAACTGCAATTTTGTCAAATTATGCAAAATGAAAATATAGTTTGTTTTTGGGTACATTAACCACAAAATATGTCATATTTTTAATATTGGATTAAAAAAATGTACATAGTTTTATATTTGTATAGTTTAATATTGAAATCTGGGTCTGGTAAATAAGCAAGTAAATAAATAAATAAACAAACAAATAAATGTAAAACTAAAAATGTATGAAGTCAATATTAAACTAAATGGGGGGGAGGGCATAGTTTAATATTGAAATTTGGGTTGCAAAAATTAAAACAATTTAAAAAAATGAATTACAAAAATTACAAAATTAGTGGGAAAAGGGAAAAAAATAAAAGTAGTTTAAAAAGTTAGAAAAAAAAAAGTTTCACGTATAAATAAAATATTATATTTAATATATATTTAATATAATTTAAATGTATTTGTTGATAAAAATAAACCCCTTATAAATAAAAATGCTTGAAGTTGAAGAAACACCCTTAACAGTATTATTTTAATCAATGTAAAAATGTTTGAAAATACATAATTACAATGATTCAGTCTGAAGCAAAGCAATTTATTAATTTATTTGTAACTACTAACTGCTATTCAGACATTATTATTAATAACAACCTTATCTTCTGAGCATTAGTCATTAAAGTATAATAACGACGGCAGACCCGGAGGCGAATGTTTAATTTAGCATATTTAGCAACAACAGTTAAAACCAACCTGTATTAAAGAGATTATTGAAAGAGTGAAAATACAGCGGCCAAATTACACACATGCTGCCAAGATGTTTCTTTGATTTCATTTGACAGAGCAGCTCTACCGCAGACGTGGACCTGCAAGCGCTTGTGGGCTTTTCGATTCTCTTTAAATAGAAAGAAACGGCTCAAAACGGTTCGCAGGCAATGCCAACAAGTAAAGCTTCGTGATTATTTGCCATTCCACAGTCTTGTCTCTGACGTTAATCTCTGTGCCGCTGATTGATCCTAATGAATCAACGCCACATGTTATTCATGTAAATGACATACTGAAATTGAGCATTTAATTGCTTCATTTGCGATTATTGTTGGATTGAGAGTAATGACTTTCCATTTGCATGAATAGGGAGAGGGGGTTATCAAACAAACAGAAGAATTGTCACTGCTTTTTGAAAATCACGCTGCAGTTCGCTTGACAGACTGCTGATGAATTCTGGGTTGTCTGTCAGTGAGTGTCAGCGCATGAATTTGCATGGCTTTGATGGCTCTCTCCAGCATGGATTTTTCAGTTTTGACAGCTTTGCGGTTTCGAAAAGCCATATAAATCCACACACACAGTGCACGATCACTTCAACAGGTTTCATTAAAGACAACTGACTCTAGTTACTTTGCTTGCTTTTTGTGCAAGATGCATTGGTGCATGTCTACCAAATTTCATCATCATCCTATCAAAATTGTATAACTTCTTCTGCCTCTGAAACAACTTTTCTGCTGATGCAACCAAAGCAGTGTGAAATAAGTTTAACTAATAATAAAAAAAAATTTTTTTTAATGTATATA
>NW_015522336.1:0-1573 GCF_001515645.1 Sinocyclocheilus grahami | reverse complement strand
CTCTCTTCCTCTCTCTGTCTGTACCGGCCGGCAAACCATGGAGACACACCTCCTAAACTCGAGAGAAAAATCATTCCGACGTTTCCCGAGCGACCAATCAGCTGCAGATCTGCGATGGCCGCGTGCCTAAATGGAATGTTTATGTACGCCGAGAGCCAATCAGAATCAATGAGGGGCGGGGCAGAGCGAATCTCGCCTGGCTGCACGCGCAGGATAGAGTGGGCGTGGCTACAGGGTCGGCGAGAGAGAAAAGCAAAACAATCATTTTTATCCCCTTTTACCGGCTGCTTTTAGGGTCCGTAGTGAAATACACTCTCGGCAGGGAGTCGTAGTCCACACAATACTGTTAAATGCATCTTATCCCGCTCAGCACTAAAATCGACCGAGTTTGCTTTAGTTACATTTGATCCAGGTCGAGAATGACTTCCAAGCGGCTCCTCGAGCAGCCTCGCGCCGGAGACAGCACGCATGAGGGGCGCGAGCCTGTCACTGGAAAAGCGTCTAAAACCAACGCTCTGCATGAAGGCGCTTTAGGGAACTTTGGCAAGGAAATCTCTCCAAATGGACATTGTTACACCGCAACGAGAGAGAGGCACTACATTCATAAGAAAGTAAGTGATGCAGGCTCGTTTATGTTGTGCATATGCTCACCTTTTGGGGTTTTGACAGTTCGCTGCGTTTATAAACGTGTCAAAATCGACAGTTACGGTGCAGCTGTACGACGGCAGCTCTGCTTTTCGGTGAAAGCTCAAGTTTTTGTGGAGAAATAGTTTGTGGCGTGAATGCAGTCGCGTTGAACCGTTGCAGTCGTACTGTTATCTGCGTTCATGTAGCGAGGCGGTAACTGTCTGCACGTAGTAAGATGGCGACTTAACTTGCATGTTCAAAGTTTAAACGAAAACAAAACACACCCCTCCCCCCACAGAGTCTCGAACGCGAGCTGAAGCCGGCGGAAAGGTTTGTTTTCACAGGAACAGCGTTTAGTTTTTCCTCTCAGCGGCGAGGGGTGGCTTTCGATGATATTCACTGATTAAAAACGAGTGTTTCCATGTGTAACTTACGTTGTGGTTTGGAAAAAAGTTATAATATTTGCTTAACAGTTGGTGTATGCATCGTATATGGATGAAGTAAGCATATGCGTCGTTCATTTCTTTCAAAACCACGAGCGTTCACTTTATAAGTGCGTTTAATGTGTCTGTCTGTGCAGCGCGCTGAGTGCGCGACACGCCCCCTCCTCCACGACGACGCGTCGCAGGACACAGGATCGTCTGGGCTGATGTGACCGGTGCGAGCTGTGCCTGTAATGCAGCTCATGCATGCTTGCAGTGTTTTGGGGGCGTGAGTGTATTTTATTGAATGCCATTTAAGCTATCAGGAAGTATAACATATGCGATTTTTTAGGATTGCTGGTGTTTCTCTTTAATAAAAGTGCTTGGTATTAGAGGTGTGCAGTTGAATTGAGTAATACCTCATTATTTAATATGGCACATCAGGAATGGGGAGGCTACTGGTAGACAGTTCCAACTGATAGGATGCTTCATTAATTGAAAAATAAATGTCAAATGTAATCTTC
>NW_015522335.1:0-1574 GCF_001515645.1 Sinocyclocheilus grahami | reverse complement strand
CCTTTTTTTTTTTTTTTTTTAATGTCCCTGGTTGTATTAGGCATGGTTTATTAATGTTTCTTTTCAAAATAACATTATTTAATAAATTTGATTACATATTTGTTATTTCTACACCTAATTGTTTCAGTGCATACGAGGAGAAACTTTCTTAAAACAGCTAGATTTTAATGGTAATGCTTAGTATACCGTTCTCCAAAGTCTTCTTAGGACTCATTCTGACATTACAAACACTAAGCTGGTAATCACACATTTCCTATGTGTCACTCTACAACTTCCAGGCTGTGTGGTTCAGGTACTTGTCATAAATACATAGCACAACGAGAGGCTGGTGCTCTGTCAGAGCGACCCGTCCTCCTGCCTCTCTGGAGTTACACGCTTTAATTGCTGTCTCTTTGCACGCATTGTAAAATATTCATTTACTGGGGCTAATGGAGCTTGGAGAGCAGGAACACAATATAAAGGGCTGGGAAATTTGGAGCACTCGCCAGCTCTAACAATACATCATCTCTCAGCGACTGCGAATGGAGCACTGCCACATCTTCCGCTGGGCTCTGGTATGCTGCCTGCAGCCGCTCTCTGCTTCAATGGAGAAGGAGGAGAGGAGACAGGGGGCACAAAGGCTACTTCCATCACACTACTGCCACCTACTGTCAGGCTGATCTCAGCATGAATGACCGCAGGACACTGACCTACATCAAACAGTATCACAACAGTATGGATTGGTTTAAGCCTGAGGTTACTCTGGTAATGCAAATTGTGAGGTTGATTCTGAATCAGTAAACTGACTCCTGTTCAACTGTCTGGCTATAATATGAAGAAACAGATATGTGATTTCATTTCTGTCACGATACACTGATTCATTTCACTGTGATTGGCTAAAAAAATTCAAACCATTATCAATTTCATTACCAATTAATTTCCTGCTGTATATTGTATAAGGTGTTGGTCCGGCCTCTTCAAACTGCTTCTACAAATTGCGCGGCACACATCCTGATTGATCGACTGGTGTTATGCGATTGCTGTAATTAAAATGGGTTTGGGATTAAACAAATCAGCTTTAGTATAACTTGACTGGGATAAGTCAACCTGAAATGTGTATTAATGAGAAATACTGATGCCATTGATTAATTGTGCATATGTTTTCAAAGCTCGTATTTAGCTAGAACAATTTGCCCTTGGAGGAAACTTTGATGGGAGAATCAAGCATAATCTTTATCTCGGTTATGAATTTTATCACTTTGAACTCAGTAGACGAAATAACATATTAAATTGCATTTATGGCAGTGGTTCACAGTCTTTTTGACTCCAAACTGCCTACCATTTTTCTAGATGATTTTCAAACCTATGAGCATCAATACATTAAAACCAAAATACTAACAACTGAAATTAATTTTGTGATTTCAGATGTTTTGAAAATTGTTTGTTGGTCTGCATGACTGTAATATATGGGACCAAATCTCTACATTATGGTCAAAAGTGGGTTGAAAGTATCCCAGTTTCAGGATACTTAAATTACATTCATCTACATCATTTTTTTTAATGTTTTTGAAAGAAGTCTCTTCTGCTCACCAAGG
>NW_015522334.1:0-1575 GCF_001515645.1 Sinocyclocheilus grahami | reverse complement strand
ATAAAGCACATATTCTGCATAACCATATTCTACATCCCTAATCCTGATACTTAAACTTAACAACTACCTTACTAACTATTAATAAACCGCAAATTAGGAGTTTGAGTCAAAATTCATAATTAATTGTTTGTTAATAGCGAGAATTGTACCTTAAAATAAAGTGAAATACAGTAAAAACAGCAATATTGTGTAATGTTATTAAAATAACCGTTTTCTATTTAAATGTATTTTAAAATGTAATTTCTGTTTGTAATGGAAAAGCTGAATTTTCAGCATCGTAACTCCAGTCTTTGTCACATGATCTTTCAGAATTTATGCTAATTCCTGCTCAAGCAACATTTGTTATTATTACAAATGTTGAAAACAGTTGAACTGCTTAATAATTTGATGATACTTTTGCAGGATTCTTTGATGCATAGAATGTTCAAAAGAATAGTGTTTATTGATATAGTTGAATTATTACAATTATTATTTGAAATTGAAATGTTTTGTAACATTACAAATGCCTTTACTGTCACTTTTGATCCATTTATTGCATCCTTTTTGTCTACCATATTCATCTAAATGTTTTAACTATTTTGTATTTTTTTTGTTTTGAAGAATGAAACATTGTTTGAACAAATCAAAATTGATTTAAAGTTATGTTAAAAAAAACGTTATTTAAAAACATTGTAAATAACCAGTTAAAGTCTGGATAGACTCATACTTTAAATCTAGTTTTTTTTTTGTCTGCCCAAAATCCTTAACCTTAGGCAAATGATAAAACAGGAAAAAGTATATTTACATAACTGTAAAAAAACAGCTTATAAAGTACAAGAAAACATTTCCTTTAGCAACCACCCACAACACTTTACTATTATGTCATAGAATTTTGCATAGGCAACCATTCCTTACAGTTTCATCAGAATCCGGCCACTCCTGACCTCTTCTAGGTGTCTGTAATTCCCCAGGGGAAGTAGATTGTTTTGAAAAGGCAATTTTAGGGTAGTTTCCTGTTCTTGTTACATGGGTTCTCATAGGAAGTCAGTACTGTCAAAATGGGGTTGCATGTCAGGAGATGTCACATGGAGGGCATCAGGATCATGTTTTACTAAGTGCATCTTTCTGTTGTTCTCTCTTTGGCCGTCTAACTCTTTTGAGGTTTTGGATCTGCCAGTCAATGGAGTGTTGTGTTGTTCTTTGTATAGAACCCCATTATGGCCCCATTTACTCGCCACCAGTGGCGTACAGACAATCAAGCCCCATGCCTGACGGAAATGCATGGCGGCTTTTTACAGCCTACATCATGTGCTCACGCACAACACTCCTTTGTCGTAATTCCTTTCCTCTCCAAACACATGCATGGTTTCAAACATTGTGTTCATTTATTCAGCATGTCTTCTCATTCTGATACTTAATTTTCAGTCGTACATGTAGAAACCCGACGTCACATTTGCTGGAACACGCATCATAAAGCCACTTTGAGCTACTTGATGACTTTTCATGTCTGCATTGTTGTGCCATAAGTCATCCCCTGCAATGGGCTCTTTGTCCCATGCCTGTTCAAAGCCCCATTGTGTCCGGCTGCATCCAGAG
>NW_015522333.1:0-1575 GCF_001515645.1 Sinocyclocheilus grahami | reverse complement strand
AAAAAATAATAATAATCTGCACTGGCATAAGGCAAAGTACACTTATATTCAAGATATTATATATTCAAGATTGTCCATATAAACTATATGAGCTATAACTAACTATATTAAAAATTCAAGTTATTCAAGAAAGGGTTTTTAGATATTTTTTACTAGGAAAAGTCAGAAAGATTAATTAGAAACTAAACACTAAAAAGGCAGTTCACGACCCCTTTAATTGTGCTTTGGAAATAAAATTTACATTGACACAATTGATTTTGAACCTGTCAACCTATATCAATTAATCTAACATGCACATACATTCTCACTCCTCACTTTTTCACAAGGAAGTTCTTACGCACTTTTCTTTGTTCTCAAACATGCAAAATTCCCGTCCACAGCTGTAATGAAAGTTTAATGGCAGCTGAGACATGTTCTGCTCAGGGTTTGTGTTATACAAGAGACAGTCAGAAATTTAACGAACATTTGGAGAGCGAGTGACTGCTTGAAAACCCAATGAGGGCTTCTCCGATATTCAGCACTTTACACTCGCACAAGGTAGATCACCAGCAGAGCAGTTCAGCTGAGCATGAGTGTGTGCTGGTGGGGTTTTCTTACAGCATCGTCTCAGTAGGAGTCTAGTTTAATGAAGCACTTAACACATGCAATGTTTTCTAGGGAATACTGAATATTAACGGGTCAAGGATTTCACAAGCTCAGTCATATCAGTGCAAAGAAAGGTTATAAGGAAATAAAGCTTATATCATTGCTTTGAATTTAGGCCACTATGAATGTTCTCGTAGCAAGGCCATCGTTGATGACAAAGTGACTAGGTTTTCCTGAGCCATCACAGCTGAAATGAAAGGCAGCATGTTTTGTATATGACAAGATTTGGTCAGGATGTTGAAGAACATACAGTAACCAGCAGAAAAGAAAAGTAAACACTAGGTTAAACAAGAGCCAGATGTCACATGCATTTAATTTAACAGTGTTAAAAATATTCAAATTTAATGATGGTGATAAAGGTAATGTAAATTTAAACAATAGATGAAATTAAGACGTATAATTAAATATTCAAATAGCAGATAATTGATATTGAATATCAACTTATAAACCAATAATCAATAAATGGCAGATTTAAAGTACATAAATTAAATAATACTAAATCAATAAACCAAATAATAAACCATTTCTAAATGCTACAAGTCAATGTAGATATCACAATATTGTAATGTACAGATTGAAAAAGGGCTATTAATTTAGAGACATGACATTACACTCTAAAAAATGCTGGGTTGTTTCAACCCAATGTTGGGTTGTATATATATATATATATATAAAGTTTCGAATAAATGTTTTTTTTATGTCTCTTATGGTGACCAAGGCTGCATTTATTTTTATTTAATTGATAAAAATTAACAGTAACAACATTTATAATGTTACAAAATATTGCAAATAAATATCTATGAGCATTAAAATATTAGTGTTTTTTAACTAACTTTAAGATTCAGTTGATGGCAAAGTTTGACTTTTATTGAGTATTTGATGACAACACACACACCACACACACACACACACACACACCACACACACACA
>NW_015522332.1:0-1576 GCF_001515645.1 Sinocyclocheilus grahami | reverse complement strand
CATATTGCGATATTATCGCAAATGCAATTAATCGTTCAGCCCTAGAAACAACAACCATTTTTTTCAAATATTCATGAATAACACCTGAAAATAAGTTCATACAAATCATCATCTAAATGCTTTGTCACTTTAACAAATCCATCTATGCCAATCTTCTGTGTCTGAACAAGCATACATCCCTGCTATACAGCGTGTAAAAAGTAGGATGTCCCATAAAGCCCCAGGAGCTAAGGAGCTGTCAGATTTACAAAGCTGAAAACAATCAATCAAAGGCAAAGAACTGTAGGGCAGCTCTTTTCAAGTCTAGGTCAATTGTTTTTGCAGCATGTCATTCATAGTTCAGTCAAAGAACGCCACAAAGTGGGGTTCTGGAAGTAAAAATCCCATTCACCAATTCTCATTAGGGGAACTGATTTTTACAACAACTTATAGACCTTTAAAGACAGCCCTACTGTGAGCTACAATGTTGTTAATGGATGGTATATGCTATTATTGAAGCCATCAGCCTCCATTTTTAAATAATCATGTTTAACAGCAAAATTCCTGGTGACATAACCCATGAATCTGCAAAACAAAAACAATTAGACAATCAAAAGAAGCTAATTATGCTAAACTAATTCTCTAGCACCCACCTACTCCCATGAAGTACTGTGTAGTATTATTGAAGTAGGCCTAATATAATTGTCAATAATTGTGAATGTGTGCGTATTTTGCAGTGAACATTAATTTTTATGTTTAATCAACATATTTAAATCAACATTTTTAATTCACTGTTTCACCATGTATAGGGACAATGCTAACATAGCAGATGTAGTATCTATAGGAATATTTACCTGCATACTTACAAAATCAAAAGTAAATCAATATATTCTTCATCAAATTCAGCACAAATAGTACAAGAACTCATGCACAGCGCTAGTCATGTTTCTGTGGCATTACTATCAGTATCAACAGGCTTTTTTCCCACGAGCCCATTTTTTTGTCTGCCAAAGCCCGTTAGTGTGGTCTGTTTGATCTGGAGCTGACCCGACCAAGGGTTTAGCCAGATCTCACATTAGTGCCATTAGACATGTGACTACTAGAGCTGGCCTGCAAAGCTTTATGCCAGTGACTCTTGAGCAGCCTACCCACCTTTTTTCCGATTAAGTCTATTGCATTTTAAATTATGGGTGGAACTTACAGTTTGGAAGGAGTCCTGAAACAAAACATTTAAAATAATAAGGCTGCTAATCCTTATCTGTCAGTTTGACTGACTAAGCCGTACATTTTCTGAATACTTTATTTTTATCCATCAAAAAAAAAAAATTTAACTTGGTATTTTAATGCAACATTGTTATTACAAGAATATCTGTGACAAGAGCTCTTTTCAGTCCGATGCGTCATGTTCTTCTGATAATTTTCTTTTTCTTTTCAAATGTAACAATATGGAGAAGACAACAGATACTGCACTCTTGTGGTCTATTCTCCTGATTTAATAGACATGTTCCAAACTTGAAAGTTTCACTTAAATGCACTAGGAAAACACTTTTTTGTTTCTTCACAAGCCCTCACTCACACCTCTTTCCTGTTTTTTTTT
>NW_015522331.1:0-1576 GCF_001515645.1 Sinocyclocheilus grahami | reverse complement strand
CTGAGCAACAGCAGTAAAGCAGAAAACGCTGAAATCTGGCTGTTAGTGTGCATTAAGACACATGTGACGTGCTGCATGAGCTGAAAATCCAAGCGCGCTCACAGGAAACATGACGAATGCTAATAATGGGTTTCACAGACAAATGAAGAACAGCACAAGACGCCTGAGAGAGAAACATGAGGCATTAATGCATTACTGCACTCGCTCCTCTCCTGCACACAAGTCTCTCCTGTTGCAACGAATATGAATTATGAAGGACTTTTCAGCCAGCGTTACTGCAGCATCCCTGAGAGATGATTCTAACGCTCTCTTATTAATATTTTATTTTTTATATATTTAATTTATATATTTATGTTTTTTTAGTAGCTTTATTTGTTAAGTTATTGTATCAGTTTTATAAATAAATCATTTAATGTTTTATTTTTTCAGTTTTACATTAAAGTTATTTTTTATACTTTTTCATTTCAGTTTTTTTTTTTCATTTCAATAAACACATGTTTCCAGAATGCAACACATTCACAGAAAACAGCTTACTTCTGCGTTGAAAAATAAGATGGATAAATATTTATTATTATTATTAAATTAGTATTTACATAAATACATATTACAAATAAAATATTCATATCTATCAAATAATTATAATAATATATAATTCTATATATTTAATTAAATACATCAATAAACAATTAATTTAATATTTATATACATATTTATAATTATTATCATCAAACAAATAACAGACATATTTCAGCCTAGATTTTACATGAAAGCAGAAAACATAATCTTTGTATAACAGACAACTTTTCAAAATTTTTAGACCAATGAAAGACAATAGCTTTTCCAGTCATTCGTGATTGCTGAATAAGAATTTCTAAAATTAATGATATTATTATTATTATTAATCAATTAGTACATCCATAATATTTATATGTACTTTATATCAAAAAATATAACTAAATATGTATGATATATCTATTTTATTTAACACTTATATACACATTTACTGTTGTTATTATTACTATTACTTTTTTAGATTTAAATTATATTTATATATTTAAGTTTATATTTCTATTTTTATTTTACATAAAGTTTTATCTGTTATTTTTTTTTATCAGTTTTATAAATAATTTAAAAAAATTCTGTTTTAGATATATATATATATATATAATTCCATGTCAGTCAACGTTTATTTCGTTTCAAGAAAGAAAAACGTTTCCAGAACGCAACATTAACCTCGACAACAAAACTACACGACACACAGTGTTCATACTGAGTTGATCAAACCCGAGGACCTCAGCTGATTAAAAGCAGATCATGATTTGGCTGATTTCGGGCCGACAGCAGAGCTGAGCTAAGCAAGAGCAAGAGCAAGTGCAAGCCACACATATGCATGCACAAAACACATGCCACAAGGATTGACGCACTGCACGCATGCCAATGGATGCGTGTTGTCTCACTGTGTGTGTGCTGCAGATGCATCCCGTCTGTGATGAGCGCGAGTGCGACGCAACACACACCGATCAGTGTGTGCCACACAAACACACTCAAAGCATCAGTGACATTGACAACACGCATG
>NW_015522330.1:0-1576 GCF_001515645.1 Sinocyclocheilus grahami | reverse complement strand
ACACACACACACACACACATATATATATATATATATATATATAACTTACCAGGATGAGTCTGAGGGTCAGTACTGAGATACGGGTAGAAGTCATATATTGGCCGAGTGTCTGGATCATACGGAATTAATTCTTCTGACAACTGAAAATAAATAAATCAATAAATTAATTAATTAATTTTCAGATTCCCCATTTTTGCTTTTTACCTATTTATATATAAAGCGTAGCTATATTGTACTTATACAAAACTTACTAAACATGCCGTAAAATAATTATACATCTGAAATAGTTTTTCAGTTTTGCCTTGAAAAGTTTAACATGTTTGAAACAGAATGCAATCTCTCATATACTTACAGGTGAAATAACACAGCCATCCATTCTGTAATGCAACATGAAGCCCTTCACTCATATATCTTCTTCTGTGGTGTCTATCTCACAGTTTCCCACCTGTTTACAGAATATTGCATAACGTGGAAATTACTTCACAAGAGCGCTGTACTGTGGTATCGCTTTTCAAATGGGCAAATCTTGTTTTCAAACTCTTCTGCTTGACAGCTTCACCGTCCTGAGGTGAGAAAGACTAAATTTCCTGTATTGCCCATAAGTGATAAGACTGAAGCATCTGGCCTCTGATAGGTCAAATGCTCGTGATTTTTCATTTATGACACTGTTAAGGGATTTCGGCCAATCATGATCCAGTTGATGGGTTGGCTTTATGTGTATCTCCACCATATCTTTTCAGAATAATTAATTAGTAAATTTGACAGATGATGCATTTGACCAATTTCAGAAAGATTATTTAATAAATTGTGTGCACACTCCAGGCCTACCTAGATAAAAGTACATAAAACTTTATGTTCTTAAATAGATTTTTTTGTCTATTGTCATTGCTTCAGCGGTTTGTAAGATCATATTCATGGATTCTATAGAACAGTTTATGCACCGTTGTTCTAGTGTGTACTACAATACATTTGTATTTGTAATAGTATGAGCAAAGCTAAAGAAAAACACTAATTCTTTGTAACTGTGTTTTTGAGTAAATATGCTTTGTGTTGTGGCCCTGAGTCAGTCAGTCAGAGGGAAATTTTTACGTGTGCTATTGTCTGAGAATCATAAACTTCAGCGTTCACCCAAAGTGAAGTTCTGAGAGAGCTTGTTCCCTTTTTAATCAAAGCATCACACTGTTATCACAGGTTTTGAGGAAGCAACTACTATTGCAGCATAGACACATGCATTATTCTGTGTTTGCCTTGGACATTCATATGCAAAACTCGATTGACATTGTTTTAAAAGTTGAACAAATATCTATGTATAGAAAAATATCGATACACTTTACTTTTTTTTTTCAGGATTGTAAATAAAACAAATACTATTGAAGTACATTCTGCAAGAAAATACAATTTCCGTCATTCTACTTCAATATGTCGTGCTTACTTCAATGTGTTACTTGTCATTTCTTTGTTATTATTTGTAAAAGTTAGTCATCTATTTTCAATAGAATACTTTAAATACATGACAGCCTTTTTGAAAACACTCCATAAACACACACACACACACACACACATACACACACACACA
>NW_015522329.1:0-1576 GCF_001515645.1 Sinocyclocheilus grahami | reverse complement strand
TAGCGCGACAGCCCCTCACGGACGACTGCCGCGCACAAACAGAACAAAAACAACAACATAAAGTCCAGACCTGGTCCTCTCTCGTCTCTCCTCCTTTTAGCCTTCCAGAGCTCCTCCGTGGGACCCGATCATAAAAGATTGCTTTCAAAACCATGAAAAGACAGACAGGCTGAAAGTCGAAGTGTTAGGGAACCTTCCGTAGCTGAGATCTCAATTTAGACAAGACCTGTTGTTCTGATATTCAAATCACAACCAGACAATTCAGGTCTGATTAGGCTGTTAATGTAAAATCTGCTAAATGTAAGCTTGCCCCAGGGAAAAGCACTTCGTATTACCCAGTAATCACAGGAAAACTTTATTGACTGATACTACAGGAAGAAAAACGCCACAGCTCTCTAAATAACTACGAGAAACATCACCTGTGTCTGTGCCTGAAAACCAAAAATCCATTATTGTGACAAATGGAGCTAGTTTCGGTGAGGGGAAATGAAGGCCCGCTTCATCTGGATGCTCTAATTATTCCAAGCGGTTTATATGAAATAACAGTCCTTTGTTTACCCTTGCCACAAATGGCTTGTCCGTCAAGCCGTTTGACCTCTGAGTCTTCACGTTGATAAGGGCAAAATTTGCATTGGCAAATCTGCTCTCACATCTGGCCCCTTCAGTTTTCATACGAGAAACGGCCCAGCCTAGACTATAGTAAATTATTTATTCCTATTGAGTCAGACCTTTAGGTTGATTCAGTTATAGCTTTTGGTGGTGATATTTCTAATTTTCTCTACTCTTCCATTTTCTCCAGTGCTCCATGTGACGTATTGTTGCGTATCGTGTTTCGGCGGCAGCTTTGGGGTTTAAGGTCAGGCCCAGCTGCTGAGACGGAAGGTTGGAGGAATCAGACAGATTTGAGCCCTCACAACCAAGCTGGACGGAGCTCAAACAAGCTTTACTAAGCTGCAATTTCACACTATACAACAACAAACAACACAAACGCAATCAGAAATAAGTGGCCACTTGCCACTTCTATTGAATTATTTTCCATCATGTTTTTGGTTTTTCAGGACGTTTTGTTCTCCGACTCTTCCAGCCTGTTGCCGTCCGAGTTGCTTGCAAATGCACGGCTCTGCGCGTGGCCGTCTGAGGAGGTTGCAAGGTGAAGAGGTTTGCATTCAGAGCATTTGGCCTGACTCTCCTCACTCAGCAGGTGTCTGATTGGACATGAGCCGGCGCTCACTGAGGCGGAGAAGTGGACTGTTCGCAGTCGGCCAAATCTCTAATTCGAACATGCAGAATCCGGTCCTCCCACTTTATTGTTTTTATGTGCCTCTTATCGAATTTTAGTCATGATTCACTGCTTAGATTTGCCCCCTCAGGCTTGGGACTGATGTCAGGGTGTTTGTTTTGGCGAGGGCGACTGAAATGTATTCCTGAGTTTCATCAGAGCACCTCCTAGACATGTTTAACAAGGCAAGTCTTAACAGCCATCTGTGTCCGACCATTACTGTCATGCCTAACCGTGTCAACTCTTCATCTCTCAATAACAAAACCTCTAATTTACGTCAAAAATTCAGCCTTTAAA
>NW_015522328.1:0-1576 GCF_001515645.1 Sinocyclocheilus grahami | reverse complement strand
CCTTTGAAATTCTTGGATCAGGACTACCAGGAGCTGCAGAAGAGCTGCATCACCAATAAGATGAGATTTGTTGATGACAAGTTCCCTCCAGACAGCAGCTCCATTGACACACAGAAGAAACTTAAAATGGATCTGGACCAAATCAAGTGGTTGAGACCATCAGTAAGTTACCTCTACTGACTTTCTATCTTCAGATGTTCAGTAACTTTAAAAAAAAGATCTCAAAGTAAACAGGCATTATTGCTTGAAAGAATTGAGAAAAAAAACTTGTTGAAAATAACATGCAATTAAGTGTTGCAAAATGTCTCTTAGGGCTTGTCAGAACAGGTTCACTATTGTGACAAGATATCTCAAGTGTCATGAAAGCAGACCCAAAGTACATTATATGAGACAACTTCGTCTTGTGGTATTCACAAATCTCTAGACCAAATATTAGTGCATAATTTATTCATTTTTTCTTTTTAGAATATAATATCAGACCCTCAGCTCATTGTACAGGGTGCTTCTAGGTTTGACTATTCCCAAGGATCTTATTTAGGTATGTTTAATTATATATTTATTTACATCAGTAATCGCTGGTTTTTAAATGATACCAACCCAATAAATAATGCCACTGTATATACACCAGGAAGACTTTATCAACTCATTGAAATAATATTTTTACCTTAACCTTAGGAAACTGCTGGTTTCTTGCTTCAGTTGGGGCTTTAACATTTCAGAAGGACATCATGGACCAGGTCATGCCAGCTGACCAGTCATTTGCTAAAGATGATGCAGGGATATTTCACTTCAGAGTGAGTTCTTTGGTCTTTTTTAACATAAGTTGATTACATTTTTTTTTAAATCATGTATCAGCCATTAAGCCTTATGTTCTGCAAATTCTTAGTTCTGGCGATTTGGTAAATGGATTGATGTTGTCATTGATGACAAACTGCCAACAATCAAAGGAAAGCTCATTTTTGTTCATTCAAAAACATCTAATGAGTTTTGGCCGGCCTTACTGGAGAAAGCTTATGCCAAGTAGGTGCCAATATGTTGAATATTTTCATTTTCATTGAACATAAATATATGCTTTATAAGATAATTATAAGAGTTTATGACCCTTATTATATGTTTTGTTTGTAACACTTTAGAATTGAATCTCTAATAATCCAACATTATAAGCATGTTTGCAATGCCTCTTACAGGGTGTGCGGCTCCTATGCTGACATGCATGCTGGTTGTGTATCTGAGGCTCTGCTGGACTTCACCGGTGGCATCCATGTGTACTTCAAACTGAAACAAACTTCCACTGATTTGTGGAGCCTGATGGACCGTGCAGCCAAAGCAAAGGCACTTATGGGCTGCAGCACTTCTCGTGGGGTAAGCAGTTCCAGTGACCTCAGTCTGAAACTTTCATACATATGAACTAAATATAAACAACAGTGAGAAACCATGCAGAGCATGTATTATACATACAACCGTATTTTATCTTTGTGTCATTAATGATATAATATGTTTTAATCTATATCTATATATGTATCAGGATACATCTGCAAACACAGTATTACCCAATGGCATCGTTCAAGGTCATGCA
>NW_015522327.1:0-1578 GCF_001515645.1 Sinocyclocheilus grahami | reverse complement strand
ATGTGTAATCCAGATTATGTTGCCAACTACAATTTTCATCATGTAATTTGCAATCAGTAACGGACTACAATTTGTAAGTAATCTACCCAGCACTGCTTGTACTACAACAGGAATGAAGAGGTACGCTAGTTAATTCATCTTATTTCCATTTATATGGGCCTTATTTATTGGAGTTCGCCATGAAAAAGTTTGTACTCCGTAGTGCATGTTAAGTTATGATAAAAACACTTGTAACTAATTGTAAATGATTAATTTTTGGGTGTTATTCTTTTGTGTGTCATCATTTTGGATGATTCAAAAACTACTCCTCACTACAGTGTTGTATATACAACTGATAGCATAATGAAAATTAAACCGGTAAAATGGGATACTACTTGTTCTTCTAGACTGCCTGGGGATTTCATTTGGCCATTGGAATTTCTTTAAATGCATGTTCTTTACTCTGATGACATTCAGGGAAAAGACAAAGGAGTTTTTTTTCTTGCAACAGAAACAAATGCAGGCCAAAGGTAAACCTTAGCAGGCAAGATTCAAGATGAATCAAAATGAGAGATGTTCTCAAAATAACAACCGTATTTACATCCTGGTTAGTCACTGTGAAAACCGATGCAGAAATGAAAACAGGCTGACATTAACCAGGCTGTGTGTACGAGCCCACTTGTGCGGTGAATGTTTGCGTATGTTTTTGAACATATACGTTGCAGGTTGAACCACGATCTGGTGTAAAGGTCAACACTTGCATAAACAAGCTTGTGACATGTGCTGTTGGGGTAAATAGGTATTAAAAGCACATTAATGTGTTTATAACAAAAGCTTTGCACTCTCCAAAAAGCTGCTATCAGAATGTGTTTTCTGACCCAACGAGGGGGAATTCCACTCTGCATACTTCTGCTTTCTTCTTCACATGCGCCATAAACGGCAGATCCAGTTTCTAGACGTCGGTTAACTGACTGTAGCATTAAAACAGAAACTACTGTAATCAAAACTTCATCGCTCACATGAGAATGTGTCACTCAGCAAACTAAAACAGGCTGTAAAATGAATCAACTTCGAAAAATGTTTAGGTTAGTTTCTGGTCTACCAATAGTTTTGACAAGAATCATCCATTTTAATTCTTTTTTCCAATTCAAATAAAAGTTAATTAAGCATTTCCCAATAAAGTGAATGTGCATTATTCAAAGCCATGTTAATTTCCAGTTATATGGGCCTTATTTATGAAGTCCACCATGAAAACTCATACTATGGACTTCATTGTTTCTCTCATCCACAGTTAAACTTTTTACACTGAGTGCCGGATTCCCAAAGACGTCCTGTCCTCTCTGTTTGACAACATAACGTGGTGAATGAACATTTAATGCCTTGCAAAACAAAGGGTTGAAGCATCATTTCTGAACAGCATTCATCTCTGTGCCACTTATCTATCCATTAGCTTTGCATTTTAAGCTGCAAAGAGTCGATTTTGTATTGGATTTGGTCAATACAGCATGCCAGGAGTGTAGTTGGACTTCAATGACACTAAATCTGCTGACTTGTTTTATCCAGTTACGACTTAAACATTTAATTTAATCATTTTTTTTT
>NW_015522326.1:0-1578 GCF_001515645.1 Sinocyclocheilus grahami | reverse complement strand
TTACTTTCAGTTTCTATTTTAGGATTAGCTTTAGGACTGATCCTGCCAACAGCCACTAGCATAAAGGCGTGGTCAGATGTGCTCATAGCGTGTCACGCGGCTCCTGGGGTCACACTCGGGGCTATTTTAAGTACAGTTTTTTGCTCTTCATCTGATCAAAAGTATAGCGGGACTACTCTCACCATTGCATTGAATCATTCCTGCTTTGTTCAGTGGGAGCGATGCTCTCAATGGGACTGGTGACTGTGTTCTGTTGGGTGTCTGCTCTTTTGGGTGTGAAGATGACAACAGTTCTGTTAATATTAGGATTTACAATGGGGTATTTCCATTTAACAATGAGAATGTTTCTGTGTGCAGTTTCTATCCTGATACTTCCATGCTGCTGTGTATTTATTGGTTCTATCATTTTAGTTTTATAAATGGCACTTCATGTGGACCTTGAGAAAATAAACTCTTTAAAAAACATTGTAAGAGTGTGAAAGTCTGTCTACTAATAAACATTTAGATATACATAAATCCGTCGTTATTTCCGAACCATCATAAACATTTGCCTGACAGCATCATTTTTTACATCTCAAATGCAGTTTTGTGTTTAACAGCACTCTGTGGTGGAAAATATTATCATATTTCTTTTAATCTTTGGAATGAATGGCCAACTCATTGCATAATAAAATTAATTTCATAGCTTGCATTTTTAAATGCACACAATTAAATCATATTTCAACACTGTTTGCATAAAACATGATGGATTTTTTTCTGTGATGCATGCATTAATATAGAACAATACTTCCACATTTTATGCATTTAACATTACATTCTCTCTTTGTATAGGTTATCTCATTTACTTGCAACCAAATGTCTCAAATGTCTTCCCAAAAACTGACTATTATATACAGTTTTAGTCTATTTGTTTAGCTATCCTAACCATACGATTATGAGGTTAATTTCATATCTTTTATTCGCATTTTGCATCGCTTTGCTGTCTGCAACCCACCCTTTAACTAACTGACCTGTGTCTTCTACATGCGATGTGCAAATCCATCAAAATCAGCCTCTAGTAGTTGCTATAATCAGAAATCACCCTTAAATCTGCAAATCAGGTGTTCTCATGGAGATTTAACTCTATGGAGATTCAATATGTAGTCAAACCTGTATAAACCTAGTGAGCTGTTACTCTATAAACCGTTAATTAATTATTTACAGCGAGCATTGAGAGACCAAACCCAGATTTGTTTGCTTTTCTCAGCTTGAGCTCAACTGAATGTGACTCGTTTGATGAGAAAGACCTCAGCTTAAAAGATGAAATAAACCAAGACAGAACTAAACAGGCTTCTCGTATTAACTCTAGCATCTCACATCTCCTCTTCAGAAGGTTAGTATCTGCTCTCTTCCACCATTTAGCTAGGAATTAAATGTTTTTATTAATAGTGCCATAATATAAACTTGATTTCTTGCAAAATTGTCAATCAAAACTATTTGCATTTAAATGTTTAAAAATTGCTTTCTCTTTCAGTTCCTAACTCTACACTTATTAAAATGTATAATTGGTCTATCTTAATATAATACATTAGTAGATTA
>NW_015522325.1:0-1578 GCF_001515645.1 Sinocyclocheilus grahami | reverse complement strand
GATTTATTTGCTTCAAGATGGTAGCGAGGAGCCTTTCAATATCCGCCTGCACCTGGCCAAAGATATTCTCACCATTCAAGAGCAAGACGTCATCTGTGTGTCTGGAGAACCGTTCTACTCGAGTGTGAGTTCAGCAGTTCTCATTATAAGCCAGATTGATCCAGTCCTGGAAAATACAAAGCTATGACGTGAAACATCTGTTCAGCACATTCTGTTATTGTGGACATGTCAGGGACTGCATCGTCTACTGGAAGAAAGTGTTTAGTCAGTTTCCCTCAACATGTTCTTAATGTGATACCAGTAAGGTCAAAAATATCATTTACAATGGCTGAATCACCTGACTACAATATAAGTGAGTTTTAGAGTATGAAGACATAAATAGACACAATTTTTTCATTCAAATGTTATTTTATTAAGTAAAAGTCATATCAACATTTACCCTTTTAACATTTTTGGTCTTATAGTGCAAGATGCATTCATGCATATTATTAATAAAAATAATAAATAATAATACAGTAATAATAATAATTATAAGTATAATAAATATATATATTTTTGTGCAGCTCAGGATATAAATACATAGCTTGAAGCGTTACCTCAAAATATCTTGCCGCAAGAAACAACAGCGCTGCCTTTTTTGCGACTGAGTCATTATTCAGCTCTGGAATGTTTCATCACACATGTAGGAATTTGTTTGAATGATTTCATATTTAATCCGGTTAACCTGTGCACCTTTGTTTCAACCTCATTGTAACTGCCAAGTGTGTATTTCACTGGCATGTGCGTCAGAATATTCTGACCATTGTGTTGCATCTATCATTGTCCTTACAGCAGACAGCAGCTTTAGCGCTGGTTTAAACAGACAGATCATGTTGTATTCACTGCCCTTTAATTAAGTTACTGGCATTGTTGGCATGGTGCCGTCCCCCCCCCCGCCCCTACATGAAATCTACATGAAAAGGATTAATTAATTAAGGACCTTCTCAGTTTCATGAACCAAATTGAAATGAAAAGTAAACTACCTGTCTTCCTCAACACACAGACCCGGTGTGGCATGAAAGTGACGAGTTTCCTTTGATTCCTTACAGGAGAGAACAGTAACGATCCGTCGGCAGACAATCGGAGGGTTTGGGTTGAGCATCAAGGTGATTGCACAGTTTCTCACAGCTTTCACTCAGCTCTCACATTTCTTGCAAGACTTTGAAAGTCTTTGTGCTATGATTTTTTCATAGGGTGGTGCCGAACACAAGATCCCCGTTGTTATATCTAAAATATCAAAAGAACAGAAGGGTAGGCTGTTTATTTACTCTCTCTTCTCTCCTGCTCAGAAATAAGTTGTTTATTGGTTTATACGTTTGTCTTTTCTTTTGTTTGCAGCTGAACTTTCCGGACTTCTGTTTATTGGAGATGGAATTCTCCAGGTATGCACAGATACATAAATGGGGTCATAAGTACGAGATCATTTCAGTGTTAGGGACCCTTTAAAACTCCCACGGTGTGCCAGCAGATGTTTAGCGAGCGGCTTTCTTTGAGTTGAGTTGGAAATTTGAGTTGTCATTTTGGAGCAGTGTTATTCCA
>NW_015522324.1:0-1579 GCF_001515645.1 Sinocyclocheilus grahami | reverse complement strand
TGTTAGATATTCAGTTACTTCAGTTCGAAGTTACATATTTTAATAAAACGTTTTAAAGTCATGTAGGATTGTAACTGCCATGAAAAATGTGAAACAGAAAAAAAACATATTAATTGGTAACTTACAAAAATCTTACCATACGCAGCAAGAAAAAAACATATCAAGTCAGTTTTGATGAACTGTGGTTATAACTGTGGATATAATTAATATAACAGATTGTTATATTAATGTGACAAACATAGAACTGTAAATGGAACAGTCAACACAAATGTATTTTTTTACAGTTCTGGCTATCACAGCTTCATCCCTTTACATACATTTACAGTGCATGTGCTGTTGGTCTTAAAGTACTTCCTCCAAACAGCAGGTGGCGGAATATAAATGTCGAATCTATGCTTCATTCCTCAATGGAAGAGCGAGTGGAACGGGAAAAATAATAACACAGCAGGGCTAAGTCCAGTGCCGTGGCCGCTCGATAGAGAAGAGAAACAGGGCAATAGGTTGGATATGTTATGTTTATCCCTTATTTATTGTAATATTAACACCTTCCTTATAATTACATTTATAGCGTTCAGCTCACTGGATACTATTGCTGGATACTGACTAACTATTGCTGATGTAACTTAGCTTAGCTTAAAATACAGTACAGCTAGTATGCCAGACAGTATTACAGACGAATGTAATGTGGCTTATTTACTAAGTATGTACTACAGCATCTGTTATAACGGCTTTTCATGATAAACTCATTACTCATTAAAACTCACTAATGTCTGAATCTTGTTTTTTGTTTGAGCAACGTATATGAATCTTTGGCCTCAGCCATTTGTGATGTAAGTTACGTGAAGGATGTTAACTTTACATCCAGGGACGTAACCATTTTCTCTAACGTTGTATTGAAGACATTTAAAAATGTGTTGGTTTTCAGTTTCAGAAACTAGACTGTCATGTACACAACTACATATTATATAGCTATCATTTATTTACGCATGTATTTATTTATTTATATGTAATTACATATTTGTATGTCCATTCCAGGAGACTGGTATGTGCTAAGATGTCTGACAACGAAAGCTCCACAAGTGACCAAACAGAGAAATCAATGGACCAAGAGCCTTCATCACCCACCCGAGATGAGCCCCCCGCTGAAACTCAGAGTGACAGCTCTACTGATGTAGCACCAACCCGAAAGACCAGGAGAAGACCAGAACTTAAACCTCCACCAGAAGAGCAGAAGAGCCCAGAGACACAAAAACCAGTAGAAAGAGCTTCAGACGTAAGCTTTTATCACACTTCTACTGATATATATATATATATATATATATATATATAAAATATAAAAAAAAACTAACACTAGCTTTTCTAATCTTTTTGTATTCTATCTGATTTCTTTATATTTATTATACAATTAACAAAAGCAAAAAAGGCCTCTAACACTAGCTTGCTCTATTCTTTTTCTATTCTATATTTTCTTTTTATTATATAATTAAAAAAAACCCTTGCTACATGTTCTGCATTAAGCTAACTGAGACTTATCGCATATAAGTCTATATGCTATATACACTGAACAAAATTATAAACG
>NW_015522323.1:0-1579 GCF_001515645.1 Sinocyclocheilus grahami | reverse complement strand
GCATGATAATAAACAACTAGATATAGTGAGAATTGTTCCTAAAAAATAAAGTGTCGCTGCCATCCTTATATGCAATTGTAAAGCATGTAAGTTTAGTCGAAGGCTATTTCAAGCAGCTATTTTACCATCATGTCAGTATAGCTTGACAGTCTACTTGAATGAGAATTTCCAAAAATATTTGCCGTTTCAATAACATATTTTAAGTAGCCAATTAAAACTTAGTCAGTATACATGGTAGGTTTAACTCTGTTCAGTTTGTAATGCAAGACATTTTTTTAAATATTAGTTTTTTGCCTGAATATCATCTGTTTGCCATTCATCAACACTATATTTGAATCTAGAATAAATAAGAATATATCAAGTTTTCAGTATGTTATTATTATTATT
Organism: Sinocyclocheilus grahami; assembly: GCF_001515645.1. Classification (NCBI taxonomy): domain Eukaryota; kingdom Metazoa; phylum Chordata; class Actinopteri; order Cypriniformes; family Cyprinidae; genus Sinocyclocheilus; species Sinocyclocheilus grahami. Next base: position 1,192 of record NW_015522323.1, on the reverse strand, counting down.
ATTTATTTATTTTTTAGAAAATCCAGAATTTATCCCTCATTTTCAATTTCAGTACTAATCAAGTGTAAGTGTAATCAAAATTAAATCTAAAGATTAATATTAAAAATATTATATTTTTATAGGCTTAGGAAGATATTAAAATAATGTTTAAAAATTCATTTTAAAATATTTGGTTTTTTTTTTTTGCCAGAATTTCATCCAGTTGCCATTCATTACAATTAGATTTTATTCTAGAATAAAAGAGAAAATTCATTAAAATATCAAGGTTTTATTATGTACGTTTTTTTTCTGAAGAAATCCAGAATTTATCCATCACTTTCAATTCATTTCAGTACTCTTCTGCCTGTAAAATGAATCTAGATAAAATCTAAAGATTCATATAAAAATATTCAATTTTTATAGTTTTAGAGAAATGTTAAGATAATGTTTAAAATACTTTTTTTTGTCTAAATATAATCCGTTTGTGCCTCATCACCACTACATTTTAATCTAGAATACTAAAGAAAATGAATTAAAATATCAAGTGTTCATTATGTAGTTTTTTTCCCAAGGAAATCCAGAATTTATCCCTCACGTCCTATTAATTTCTGTAGTACTCTGCCTGTAAATTTAACCTATATTTATTTATTTATGTTGTGATTTGTTCAATTGATCAATTTTTCCATCTCTTCCTCATACCGTCTTTCATCATAACATGCTGGTCTGTACATCTTTCTTGTTTTCTCATCCTCCCCAGGTTAAGAGATCACGTAAATAACAAAACAAAGCTGCCAATACTCATCTTCCCTGAGGGTGAGTGCATAATAACAGTGAGAAACACACCGAGATACAGTTTCAGTCGTATTTCAGGTCCTGCTTTACAGCGTTGTTCTTAAAGCTTAATGGTTGAAGTTTAATACTTGCACCTGGTTGCCCCTGCAGGAACTTGCATCAATAATACATCAGTAATGATGTTTAAAAAGGGAAGTTTTGAAATCGGAGGAACTATATACCCCGTGGCTATAAAGGTAATATATCAGTACTTGTCTTTTATGCACATAACCTATTATAAAGTAAAGTGTAAGGTGACAGGGTGATTTTCACAATTCTCGTTGACTTGAAAAATGCAATGTACTGTAGTAACTTGCAATGTGAATGATGATAATGATTCTCTGTTGCACTGCATTTATTTGATCAAAAATACAGTAAAAAT
>NW_015522322.1:0-1579 GCF_001515645.1 Sinocyclocheilus grahami | reverse complement strand
CAAAAGATGAAAATTAAATTCGAAACACCTTGATAAAAAAAGTGACAAATGACTGTTTGATATCAAGCTAATAAAAACAGATATTTTCACCAATCCAGCCAATCTTACGTTTATGTAGGCCTATCTTCATTTACAACTCTCATAACATCACTCACCCTCATCTCTAAAGATCGCGAGGATCCTCGACAAACCATCAGCTTTTAATTGTTGGGCAACGCAAGGCTTCTTATTAAACTACTTACAGTAAACTACTTTTTATACAGCTACTTGGCTAAAATTGGCCTGAAACAAATTATTCGGTAATTAGTGCGACGTCCTGTTAGCCTACAGTCATTCAGTAAACATTTGTCAAGGCGATATTATATTAAGTGATAGGCTATGTAGGCTACGTCTACACAATTTCTTTCTTTCTGATTTGTATACTAATGATCCAAACAAGTCAATGGGCGTTCACAAGTACAAACAATTACTACATTTCAAAACACCTTGTTTTAAAAAATTTGTTTAAAATGATGGGAGATGGATTTTCAGGTAAATTCACACAGTTTGAATGGACAGCAAAACACATGGGGTTTCCTTAAAACACATTTTAAACAGACATATTTTAAATAAAGAAAGAAATACACACTGAAAGCAACTTTTTAAGATTAATTACAAGTTGGGAAAAAATTGCACATTGCAGCCTTATCACTGCAAAATGTAGAGTATATTATATAATTACAATATAAACTAAACTAAATCTTTACAAGGTTTATGCAATTTCATTATAAACAACTATATTTGGGTATAAAGACATAAAATAACATTAAATGGTAAATATCATTTAACAGAGAGAAGTGCAGAGAGATATGCTCTCCATTTCATGACATGGCCATCTGCTGGGAAATATTCTCAAACACATTCAGAAAATAGTTCCATCACCTAATGTGTTGGACAGACTTTAAAACACCAAAAACAACAGATCACGTACATTAGAAAAAGTTCAACTGTGACAATGAATGAATTATGTACTAAAACATTGTGTATCATACTGCAGCAACAAATCCACCGAGCAGCCCAGTTCTTAGTTAAACTCTCTTCAAATGCAACTTTAAAAAAAGAAAACATTATATTAAAACATCTATTATTACAGATAAAAGTGTAATTCTTCAAAAATTCTTTATGTTGACAATTTTATTTTCCAAGTGCAACATTTGTCACTTGGTTAATAAAGATTGAGTTAAAAAAAATTATATTATATATAGATATATATCAAACATACACTAATTTCTCCAGTTTATAGTGTGGATTGAATTTCATAGCAGAGAGCAGGTTTGCTCCCATGTCTGTGATTTTATTTTTAGTCAGATCTAGCTCTCTCAGGTTTGAGTGGTTTGATCTGAGAGCTGAAGCCAGAGCAGCACAACCTTCATCTGTTATATCACAATCTCTAAGCCTGCAGACAGAACAATGACATAGCATTTACCCTCTCATTTCATAACACACTATGTATACACTTTATTATAAACTTTTTCCATAGATTTTTTTTTTGCCAGGTACTTAAATTTGCATGCTTTAAATGAATTTTCCATTAACTAAA
>NW_015522321.1:0-1579 GCF_001515645.1 Sinocyclocheilus grahami | reverse complement strand
AGACACCAAAGTCCACAATCAAAACCCAGAAATATCACCATGAACTATTTAATTTATCCTAAGGATTTTTTACGAGAAACATTCAAGACAAATTAAATACAGCTACAAACTTCAATAGGTTCCCTGAGCCTTGAAAGAGCAACGACTGAGAAATAAAACTTTCCTTCATCTGTCCGTCTCACTCTTTCTCACATGCTCTGTTTCCCTTCAGAAGTGTTCGTCTAATTTCTCCTTACCATTGTACACTGAATTTAAAAAGTTCGGCCTGTCGCTGCGGAGAGGAAATTGTGAGAATTTGGAGGAGGAGAAACGTAATTGGAAGGTTTTTACCTCCTTGACTTGCTAGTGAGTATCAGACAGACGGTCTGGATGAAAAGAAGCCTTGTAATAAGTAATGCTGATGTTCTGATGGTCTCTCATCTCTGTGATTAAACACAGGCACAGGAGTGTGGGAGAGAGAAGCGCTCATTAGCTGTCAGGTTTAAAGGGACACACACCTCACACACACTAAAACATGCAAAAGAAGCAGTAATGAGGTGCTCTTGATGAAATACAGCCAGGAACAAATCTTCAGCCGCCGACGTGGGTGACATGCCATTGCCACCCTCAGTTAGCTTCATACGTCATCTATAGCTTGAAGTATAGTGAGCGCTGTGACTATATGTTGAGTTATCATTGTTCTCATGATACTCAGTTAGGATATTGATATATAAGTATAATGCAAGATCACTGAAAATCATCTTTAAATATTGGATTGAAAATGTTATTAGATTTTCGATTATTTTTATGTTGTTGCTGTTTATTAAAGTTAGTTCTGTCATGACAACTCTCGGAGGGATTGACATGGTAATGTACATGACAATGTTAATGTATTTGGTCTTGGCGGAATAGATCTGCTACGCTGCTGCTGCTGCAAACATAACATACATGAAATAACCACCATATAGCATACATGGATCACCTCGTAGCAGATCTATAAAGGTGGAGCTGGGGAAGGTGGAGGGTTTCTGAAGCAAGCTGCACTGCTATGGCAAGCACTAGTCATATATTTGAATGTTGAGCAGCGTGCTCATTGGCTACCGATACAGGGTCAGCTCTCGGGAAAAAGAGGGGGGCTGATTGTGCTTTACCCGCGCACAAGCATTATGTCTGGGGGGGGGAGCTCACGCAGTCAGCTCTTGGGAATAATGTTTTTGGAATTTTTTGTGTTTTTTTAATGGGTCTATATTGCTTTTTAAATTGTTTTATTTCAGGTTTAGTTTTAGTTAGTTTAGTACATCAAGTTAAACTAAATTAAAATGGGAAATGTTGCTGAAATAAAATACTGAGACACAGTCAATCCAGAAGAACTGTGGCAACGTCTCCAAGATGCTTGAAGAAACCTACTCTGGATTCTCACTGGATTATTACAATTAATAGCAAAATGAATGTTTGGAAATGTAAACTGATATTTCCTACTGACACACTACAGCAAAAGATAGAAACAACTGACTTAAAAACATTTTTTGTTTAGCTGGTGAAAATACTAATGTTGTAATAATTTTGGCCACCACTGTATATATATATATATATATATATA
>NW_015522320.1:0-1579 GCF_001515645.1 Sinocyclocheilus grahami | reverse complement strand
TTGTTCGTCTTTTATTAGTTTTAGCATCTGCTAAACGCTTAAATGTAATGTAATGGTAAACTCATCTGACTTGTACTATATGGCCACTTTTAGAGCGATTTATATTTAGATAGAACTCATTTTAGAGGAAACAGTGAGTCAGACATACAGACACAAGATTTTCTTGCCTTGTCACAAAGCATTCATACACCTTTTATTAATAAACTACATCAGTACGAAAAAAAATCATAAGTTAATAGCTACATTACAGGATATCAGACTTACTCCCAATACTAAATAAAGCTCTTGCCAAACAACACAAGCAGCTTGAAAGCACAACAACTTGAAAACATTAAATGCATCAACTTACAATTGAGCAACTAAACATGTATGGGTGGTCTTTTAAAATCTCACTTTTTCATGTTCTTATCATTTTGAGTTTTTCCAATTCTGTCTTTTGAACCACCATGAAGTTGGATGACACTGGCAGGTTCCACTGAAGGCCCTCCCAAATCTCGTGTCTTACCTACCTGCAAGAACTTTCTAGCCCAGTTTGCCAATGCAACCATAGGAGACAGTTCACCGTGTCCCTGCTGCATGTGGAAAATTAAAGGATCAAGACATGCATTGAGGCAGTAGAGTATTTGGGAGGATTCAGAGAGCAGATTGACCACCCATGCAACCCAGCAAGCATTTTTGCAGTGATCCAAACTGAAGAAAATTATACAGGCGATGATGTGAAGCAGCTGCCCAGGCACCCAACACACCAGGAAGTTGGCAATGAAAACGGCAATCAGCCAGATGGTCTTGTCCAGGCCTTGCATGTTGCCTGGGCCCCACTGTTGCCGTGACTGCTTCATCCGGGAAATGATCTTCACATAGGAGGGAATGATGAGGAGCAGTGGGACAGAAACCTGAATGGAGTAGTGGGACAGGAGATTGTAGGTTACTTCAGTGGTCCTGAACCTGGAGATCACCACCGCTCCACACACATGGATGCCATCCTTCCTGACCCAATAGAGAATGTTAGGATAACTGAAGTAGATGAAGAGGGCGGTGATGGCCCAGAGTAGAAGCGAAACCAGTGCACTGTTCCGAGGGGTCCGGATCATCCGGGACTCCAGAGGGAAGACGATTGCAAAGAAACGGTCAGTGCTGATGGCGCAAATGAACATGGTACTAGACACCAACCCACCGAAGTATAGGATTTTCACCACAACGCAGAGCGAATGGCCAATTTTCCAGTGGTAGTCGGCACTAATGTAGACAGCCCAGGGTCCCATAGAAGCCAGATAAGCAAGGTCACATAGAGCCAGGTTCAGTACGCCTATGGACCCAATACTCCAAGGCTGGGACGGCCGCAGGCAAGCCCACAGGCTCCAGAGGTTTCCAATTATTCCAAGGATGGAAAGTATGTAAAAGACAAGAGGTATGAAGTTGGAGCCGTACATGCGGTTGGAGGGACAATCCATGTATGGAACCAAAGGAAGGGCCAAATCACTGGGGTAGGTGCAGTTCTTTGTCCAAGCCCAGTAAGAACGGTTGTTTACTGCCGACATTTCTTATGCTTGGACTAGATTCTTTTTAATAGAAAAAAAAA
>NW_015522319.1:0-1580 GCF_001515645.1 Sinocyclocheilus grahami | reverse complement strand
ACAAAAAGTACACAGAGGTACGTATTTTTATGAGACCAGGTTGCAAGTTATCCTGTCCCATTGTGCAAAGTCACATGAGTTTTTGATGCACATAGAGGAATTTATTCGGTAAATGTGTTTCCATCTCCTATTATTTGAATTAACTCTTTTTCACACAAGTCAAAAACCACCTCAAGTGAGAATTGTTTTTTTGCGAAATAAGGATTTTTTTTTGTATTCGAAATTTGGTGTTTCCACTACTTGTTTCTGCTGCGATACTTCAAAATGTGCATCAAAACAGGGTTATGGAAACATAGCTAATGTCAGTCATTTTTAAAGACCAAGTAGAGGGAGTTTTCATGGTCAAACCTTCACACATTTGGTATGTCTCAAAAGCCCTGAATGTGCTTTTTACAGTACTTTGTGACATGTATGGTCTCAGAGAAATTTGCTAAAATGTATTGTCTTCAAAGAGTTTATGGCGGGGTCTCAGGAGACTATTATAACAGGCACTTGTAAATGTCTTTAGATAAACGAGTGTTGTTGATCTGCTTAACCCTGAGTTGGAACCCTGAAAATTGTTGAGAAATTGTTTCTAGTTTTTGACGTGAACTCTCAATAAGCTTTTAGGTAATTGTGCCTGCAGCTCTGCTTGAAGAGGCTTAAATCCTCTACAGTACAATGCAATACAACACAACACAGAGTCTTTATAGCATTTAGGGAGTTATTCAGTCCCTACTCACAGAATAAACACATAAAGTTCCACCAAACCACTGCCCTGCTTGAGACTGAGGATCAGTTGTTCTCTTGCTGTGTTTCCTAAAATCTATGATCACTCAGTACTTAAAATTAATAATTCTACATAACAATAGAACTTCAGTTCCACACTAAAGTAGCGGCCAACCTTTGTATTCTTTCATGTTTTCAATAAAATGATGCAAGTTGATTTGTCAGCGTGGACAAATGTATAAATCAGTTTGTTTGTCTGCCTGCTTTCCTTCAAATTGTGTAGGTACTGTACAATTTCAGACACTGTTTTGTCAAACCGACATTTAAAGTTTGTCTCAATGAACTTTCCTCTTGCAGTTAAAAATTGCATACTATTGCTACTTTGTTTTGCCTACTTACAATTATATCAGCATCTCAAATTATGTTTAGTAGCATCCTGTGGTGGAAATGGCTATGTTGGATTTTTTTCTTTGTTTACTTCACACATCACATTCATCATATTTCATATCAAGCATGCTCTTCACTGACACTCTCATATTCTTGGTAAGCAAATTCACTAACCTTTTGACAACTTTTTTTTCTAACTTTAATATTTTATGATGGATTTTCTTACTTCCAAAGTTAATAATAAGACCGAAAGTCTGGGTCTAGGATAATGGTAAAACAATAAAATCTATACATAAAAGGCTTGGGAATCAGCAAAGTAACTAATGAAGGCATGGTGAAACTTTTTGGAGACAGCTGCAACCGAATGCAATCTTCATATAACAGAAAGGGAGAAAAGATGATTAGGGGAAAAGGGAGGTGGGGTATTCAGTTTTCTGTGCGAAAGAAAACGTCTCAGGTTACTTATGTAACCATGGTTCCCTGAG
>NW_015522318.1:0-1580 GCF_001515645.1 Sinocyclocheilus grahami | reverse complement strand
GAGGTGGAGCAGACCAAAACAAGCATTTCATGTTTAAAACTAACAGCTTTTGTTTCCTAATAGTTTATCTAACATATCCAGTGGTTCTCACAACAAAAACAATAAAAAACCATGAATGTCTTCATAAGAAAATGATATTATCATGAGCTGCTGATGTTGGCACGTGTGTATGTGTGTGTTTCTGTAGGAGTATGCAGGTGACGGCTTACGGACACTCGCAGTGGCCTATCGGGATCTGTCCGAGGAGCAGTGGGAGGAGTGGTCAGAGCGTTTCCGTGGCGCTGATAAGGCCACAGACTGCAGAGACGACCGGCTGGCTGCAGCCTATGAGGAGATCGAACAGGACATGATGGTGTGTTTGTGTGTCCAATTCCTGTTGTTTCCTTAGTCTTTTTGTTAATAATATTAACTATTTAACCCTTGTCATAGTTGTTGGGGGCCACGGCTATAGAAGATAAACTGCAAGAGGGGGTTCCTGAGACCATTGCTATTCTCTCACTGGCTAACATCAAGATCTGGGTGCTCACTGGAGACAAACAGGGTAAGACCTGCAAAAGAACTGGCCAGAACTGTTATCATTTACTTGACAATTATTTATGTCCTTTTCTCCTTTTGTGACAGAGACTGCAGTGAATATTGGATATTCGTGTAAAATGCTGACAGATGACATGACGGAGATCTTCATTGTTAATGGACACACCGTCCAAAGCGTACGTGAAGAACTGAGGTACAATGCTGATGTTTGTCTGATCTGTCCATCCAACAACCCAAGAAATATAAGAGATGTAAGTCTTTCAGGAAAGGCTTTTTCATTTTCTTTTTTTTTGTTTTATAGGAAAGCAAGAGAGCGAATGCTGGAGTCCACACGCACCAGAGATGGAGGGAAGGAAGCTGAAGCTCAGGGATGGGGTGGTGCTTGTGCCTTTGGAAATGGATGTGGAGGTGGTGGTGCTGCTAACTGGATGCCTGATGAGAGTAAATGTCCCCCTTCTCAGGCTCTGCCCCCCTCTTTATTGGAGTCGATCAGTGGAGAGTTCGCCCTCATCATCAGCGGACAGAGCTTGGTGGGTGGAAGCAGCATTCAGGAATGTAATCGGAAGGAATTAGATATGAATGTTAATGTTATTCTTGCTCTTCAGTTTAGTTGAAGGGTTTGAGTTGAGTTTAATTAGGTTTATTCAGTGTTATTTTAGAATTATTTATATGCTACAGTAATATTTCTTATTATTTTGAATTCATATTTATTATTAATTGAATTATTGTTTAATCAAGATGCCTTCAAAGGAGATACCGAAGATGATCATAACCGATGTTCATCACATATGCAGATTGATATCTAAAAGTTTTTCATTTTTCTTTTCATTAACATTCAGGTATTAAAATGGCAACAATAAAAACAATTAGCTAGATTAGATGATTACTTTAAGATATTGCTATCAGTTCATACTGCTGTTAACACTTTCTCTAGATGCGATGAGACCTGTCTTCCGGTTTGGTCAGGTGACATTGTAATTTTGGCATTGGCTGCCCACTGCTCCGGGTGTGTGTTCACGGTCTCTGTGTGTGTGTGTGTGTGTGTG
>NW_015522317.1:0-1581 GCF_001515645.1 Sinocyclocheilus grahami | reverse complement strand
TATAGCTACAAATAACTCAAACAATAAACCCCACTGCCGAGTGTGCTGATCTGTAGTTGTGAAACCAGAAGTAGGAGGAGATTTCTGGTCACTCCCTTTTCATGACCAGAAATTACAAGATCAGTGACGAACCTACACATACCATACGCCTGTGACAACCTGTCAGATGGACTCGGACTGAATTACAAGTGTACTGAAAAACACTGATATTAATGGACAACGGGAACGCAAAAAATAATGGTAAGACTTAAGTCTGGACATTTTTATTTTTAGATTTTATTTATGTATATCTTTTATTTATACAGTTTTATTTTATATTTTAATTTACAGTTTAATTTTATATTTTACATTTTATTTTTAACATTAGGTAGTGCAAAACTCTGATGGCAGAAATACAAAATTTGAGTGAAATATTTTATGTGGTTGCAAACCACTGTAAACTGAATATGCAGGGTTTAAAAATAAATAAGTCTCTTTAAAATTGTTTACACAGGACTTATATCAATCTGCCATGTTTTTAAAGTTGTTTTTCTTTTTAAACAAGCACTAAAAGGACATTTTTTTAATCATTGTGACATTTTTTGTAAGTGCCTCATGCTATTAGTGCTATGTTTGCTATCACCATTGAAGAAAATCAAAATCTAATTTACCCACCAACACCTGTCTTCCAACAGGCAACAACCAAGTTGCCCCCCCACTGCGGTTGCTAATCGTGGGCCAGAAGCGGACAGGAAAGAGTTCAGTGGGCAACACAATCCTGGGTAGGGATGCATTTAATACATGGGGTGGAGCAAACAGTGCTGTAGCACATGGAGAATCTGAGGGCCGACAGCTGATGCTCATGGATGCTTGTGGATGGGGCACGAACGAGAACCTGGTGCCTAAACATGAGAAACTGGAGTTATTTAACGCCCTGTCGCTGTGTGAGCCCGGACCCCACATTCTGCTCCTGATCATTCCCTTACTGTTCTTTAGCCACTCCGAGAAAGCGGCCCTACAGAAACGCATGGAGATCCTCACAGAGGGCGTATGGCGCCACACCATGGTCGTGTTCACCCTCGGGGACCGTCTGCGTGACTACAGCATACAGGACCACATCCAGACAGCTGGGAAGGATCTCCAGTGGCTAATGGAGAAGTGCAGGTATAGGTACCACGTTCTTAACAACAAGATGCCCCAGGACAGACAGCAGGTCTCTGGGTTACTAGACCGTGCGGAAGACATGCTGATGGAGAATGGGGGATGGCACTTCTCCCTACACATGTACTGCAGGCTGGAGGAGGAATGGAGCCGAAGAGAGAGGGAAATGAAAGAGAGGATACTAGAGAGACAAGATGGAGTGTGCAAAACCAGTCGAGGACTGGCTGTGGTTCCTAATCGCAGTCAAAAAGGTGGTCTGCATGTGAACGATACTCAGGTGAAATTAGTTTACCATGGCTAACTGCTGCAAAACAAAGTTACATGGCATTGTTTTGGCATGAACTCAAAGTGAACTTCTGAACTGTAAATATGTTTCATCAACAAAGATTTTAAGTTCAAATATTTGTAGGATATCAGACCGAATCAGACAATCTAAGATTT
>NW_015522316.1:0-1581 GCF_001515645.1 Sinocyclocheilus grahami | reverse complement strand
TGCCGCATACACCTCGGCTGTGTCAAACAGATTGATACCGTTCTCGTACGCCAGCGTCATCAGCTGCTCAGCTACCTGAGAGAAGACAGAGAGAGAGGAGAGACGGGGACAGATCACAGATGGAGAGAAAACAGCTGACAGCTGAGAGGGCATTATAGCTTTATGTTGTCTTCAGCAGTACAAAACTCAAATTGACATGGTTGTACTGTACTGCATCCTGTGCTGCTATTTAGTTACTGTACAGTAGAGGTTGTTCAAAGCTACACTTAAAGCATTCTGCAGAGCCGCTCATTGTGGCCCTAAATGTTTCACTGGATATGACAACGGACTTCATACTAACACCTATCATAAAACATGACTTAAATGCATACAATTACTATAACATACTGTACTTTGGGTGATATCAGAGTTTTTTTTCCAGGGTTTTAACGCTTTGCTGAAAAAGTGCTTGCATACAAAATGCTATTGTCCAGTAGTTTGTGAATAAATAAAGAGTAACAATCCATGAAAACCCTACCTCATCAGTTATTTGACCACCAAATGTCACCCATGTGCCTGAAAAGTGAATGTACAGGTAGTGTCAGAGCGACACATGCAGTATTATATACTGTAACAATGCTGCTCAGTGAATCCTAAACTAATTCAAATGTTTGATATTTATAAAAGACAGTGAGAGTACACATAGCACCATGTTTTACTCACCCAGCCCTAGACATGATACTCGTAAGCCCGATTTCCCAAGGTTCCTAAAAAAAATAGCAAACGCTTTAGATAAAATTAGATGCAATCGTGCTGATTATTAACAATCAATGATGGCTGTTGTATGTAATGTATAAATAAATGTACCGTGATAAATGTACCGTGATGCATAAATTGTACTTAATGTTTCAGACTGCTCTAAGGATGTTGTATTTTTGTCCTGTGGTCAGTAGCACAGCTATGAATAAATCTGAACTCGTTGTGTTTTCATTATGTGTAACCTGGGCCACCAGCTACATATGTACTGTAGCAGTCATTGTTTGTAACTCCCACTCAAACGCAGACAATAAAAAGAGAGAATGAAATCCAGCCTGGATACAGCACTACAGTACCTTCACCCCAATGAACCAATCAGAAGACCACCTGGGTCTTTTGTTCGATATATCTTGAGTTTGCAAAGAGCCAAGGTTACAGTGCTGAGCAATTACTATAAGACCACACACTCAAGGACACAGACTGCCTTCATAATTACAGCTATTCAGTGAGCTTTTGATTCTTATTTGAAGGACGAGAAGCAATTTATGACTGGCACAAAACAAAGATGTTGCTTTAAAAAATACCTTTTCATGGTTTACAAATAAAAAACGTTTAAAAACCTTTTAGGCGAGGACAGAAACGATTATGAAAAGGCACAACATTTCCCAGAAGAAATCAATCAAGAGTCATGAATTTATCCTTGAGAGACATTCCTACTGTATATCCTTCAGGGAAGTTATTCACTTTATTTTCACCACATACTGACAAAAATGTGTGATGGATTTATATGGTTTAATCATGTACATCAGTTCTACACAAATCAATTAGGTAAAAGAAACAGAATTG
>NW_015522315.1:0-1581 GCF_001515645.1 Sinocyclocheilus grahami | reverse complement strand
TGATCAGATATCTGATCTTATGGCTGTTTAAGAAAAAATATTATTATTATTTTTATTATTATTGTTGTTGTTGTTATTTATAAGTGGTCTTTGTCTGCTTTAAGTAAAGTAATATGTTATCAATGGCAAGATATGAGACTTATAATACCTTATTAACGAAGGGAAATATAATCCATTGTAAATTGAGTGGATGCATTGTGTATTATAAATCATCATACTCTTAAAAGCCATAACCACAAATAAGTAAATATTATAACGCATTAAAACTGTTGTTATGATTACTCACGAGATACATATTATAATTTTTTATGCATTCACTATAATGACTTAAGAATACTCTTATAATATATTATAAATATGGGCTTCATAGAAAGTGTTTCCAAAAAGAACATGCATTTTGTATGATCCCTCATATTTTGGTAAAATAATGATCATTTTTCAGATTATACGGGGTGTATGTAAACTTTTGAGCTCAGCTGTAAATGTGATCTAATGGTTTGTAACAGAAACAATTCAGGTTTATACTCACTGGATTCAAAGATTGCTGAAATCAGCATCAATATGACAAAGAAGCATTCAGAAGGAAAGACGACGAATCTCAGATCTGCCATCATACCATCACCGTTCACTGAAAAATAATAATGTTATCACCACTGTCTTGAGAAATGAATTCAGTTGCTCCAGATAAATGCAGGTGAATTCAGCTCATAAACGTTCAACACTAAAAAGGTGATTTCTTCCTCAGATATGTGTGTATGATAAAGTGTATGATGTTCATTCACCAGTTTTGAGGATCAGTTCAGTTATCAGAGCAGCAGAGTTCAGTAACACAACCCCGACTGATCCAAACACATACACAGCAACATAACGGCGGAAACCTGTGAATCAAGGTTAAACATGTACATGAACTTCAGGAACATAAACATGTTCATACACTCACTAAAACAATGTTTTAGTTTAATTAATATTTAATTACAGTATCACTAAAAATGAGGCCACATTGAAAAGCACTAAAGAGGTGCACCCCATTATTCTGCAACATATATAAAGTTATGTTTGAGTCTTTGTTTGCTCTATTTAATTATTTAATTTCTTATTAACTGTGTTAATAAGAGGGGGGAAGTCGTGGCCTAATGGTTAGAGAGTCGGACTCGTAACCCAAAGGTTGTGGGTTCGAGTCTCGTACCGGCAGGGATTGTAGGTGGGGGGAGTGAATGTACAGCGCTCTCTTCCACCTTCAATACCACGACTGAGGTGCCCTTGAGCAAGAACTGAACCCCCAACTGCTCCCCGGGCGCCGCAGCATAAATGGCTGCCCACTGCTCCGGGGGTGTGTGTTCACTGCTGTGTGTGTGTGTGTGTGTGTGCACTTAGGATGGGATAAATGCAGAGCACTAATTCCAAGTATGGGTCACCATACTTGGCCACATGTCACTTCACTTCACACTATTATTTAATCTGTATGGTGTATGATATGATTGATTTCAGTCCTTCAATCTTCTACAGCTCATCTGACACATATTATCTTAAAGTATCGTGTTTATCTATTATTCATATTTGACTTTGTTACGGTGGAAAACT
>NW_015522314.1:0-1582 GCF_001515645.1 Sinocyclocheilus grahami | reverse complement strand
CCACAATATTATTGTTGATAATTGGTGAGAGAGGGATGGTTAAATTTTGAAAAAGGGCAGGGGCTTGAACACTATAGCACCCCCCTCTGCACGTACCTGAACAAAAGTAAACATAGATTACGTAATATTAAAATATAAGTGGAGGTTTCCATGTCTACTGTATGCCAACACTCAAATGGAAATTATTTTGTGGGAAGGGTCAGTGTCTCCCAGACTCCTGAAAGACTTCGTTATAAGCTGAACTTTCAGTCAGTGTGTGTGTCCACAGCTGCAGTGTACCCTATCACTGTATTACTGTGGTAATGGAGATTCTATGGTACGGACTTCTGATGATTATTTCATGTGAGAAACTCCCATTAGTTCTATATTACTGTTTTAATGTCATTGCTCTAAATCATCTAACATGATTTGTTCCATGTTTTTCAGCTGTTAGTGGTCAGTCTTTGACCTCCTCAGACTCTGTGGTGAAAAAGGCTGGAGAATCAGTGACTCTGACCTGCACTGTGTCTGGATTCTCAATGAGCAGCTACTGGATGGGCTGGATCCGTCAGAAACCAGGGAAAGCACTGGAGTGGATTGGGCGTATTGACCGTGGCACTAGCACTGTTTTTGCTCAGTCTCTACAGGGACAGTTATCCATCACCACAGACACCAGCAAAAATATGCTGTATTTACAGGTGAAAAGCCTGAAGACTGAAGATAGATACCAGCTCTAGTGCATATTATGCTCAGTCTCTACAGGGACAGTTCTCCATCACAAAAGACACCAGCAAAAACATGCTGTATTTAGAGCTGAAAAGCCTGAAGACTGAAGACACAGCTGTTTATTACTGTGCACGACAGTCACAGTTACACAAAAGACTGCAGGACTGAACAAAAACTAGTTATGTGATCTCTGAGGGTCCAAGAACATACTTCAGCAGACTTTACTTTTTGTTAATTCTTTTTAATTAAGTGTTTTAGAAATTGATGTAAACTTTAACAAATCAAGAAAACTTTCAGACAGTATATATTTTTTCCATAAGAGAATAGGGAAAAAATATATGTTGAATTGAAATGTTGAATTTATGCTAGAATAAAAACACTCACAAATTACAATTCATTTGAGCTCTACAACATTCCACTGTGTGAACCTTTACAATCAGCAAATGTTCAGCACATCAATATCTTTGAATGATGATCTTTTGAACAGGTTTTCAGTCTAATCAGTGCAGAGTCATTGATGATAAAGTAAAGAAGCATCTTTGTTCTACATGGTTGTGTTTATATAATCTTTTGTGTCTTTTAAAGAGTGTTATTAAAGACTGTTAGTTTAATTATCTCCTTTGTCGAGCACATCATTACAGCCAATATGAGACACTACTATGTCTCTGAACTAGTACATATAAACATACAATACATTTAAAGGCAGACATGGTTATGAAGGTTAATAAAGTCACAAAAAATGTAAATGTACCTTTAGAGGGCACCCTATGCAAACCTACTTCTCCTCGTCCTCTTTAAAAAGCCTCCACTCTGTCGTTTGTGATTTTGATGCATCAGCTTCCTCTTTACTTAATAGGACAATGGATATTGTGTCTAA
>NW_015522313.1:0-1582 GCF_001515645.1 Sinocyclocheilus grahami | reverse complement strand
AAATGGTAAGGAATATTCAAAATGATGCAGCATCCAGTCGGACAAAGCTACCTGACAAGCTGTCAAAGCAGCAAACGTTTGTCTGAAAACTAACAGCTGGTCAAAGCACACACACAATCTCCCGCCCACCGAGGGCATTCGTTACTTCAAATTATAGCTAAGTGGCTGCAGGATCGAAGCAGTTTGTCAAGCAGCGTGAGATGAGTGACAGCGTGTGTTTGTGTGTTCTTACCGTGGACGGTGAGGGTGGCGCTGGCCTCCGTCTTCCCCATCATGTTCTCCGCCTGACAGGTGTAAGTACCGGCGTCTCCTGAGGTCAGTCTCTTCAGTTTGAGCGTGTGGTCCTCCCAGATCTCATGCCTGAGAAGATGATGATACACAAACAAGATGATTTCTTTCTGGCCATTTCCCACTCCCATTTTATTGTTCTTAATATAAACTAACCAGAAGCTGTCTCACTCATACCTTCCCTTGGGAAGATCTCCGTCCTCTTTCCTCCAGCGGATGGTGGGCACGGGGTCTCCTTGAGCTTCACATCTGAACTCCACACTCTGGTCCACCAGAACAGACTGACTGCTCGGCTTTCGTAAGAAACTGGGCCTCTCTGCACACAAACACGCAGCTTATTATGTAATACACGTTTCCCAGTCTTCCCTATGAGATATTCCCTTCTCTGATCTGATTGGCTACTTATGAACTTACAGTGAACTATATCTATCCATCTATATTTACTCATTCTCATCTTTCTTCTTCATAACAGCTAGTTTTAGTAGATTTCCTCAAACAAACAGTTCACCTATGGTTTCAGCTTCAGCTTGAACTCTGACTTGTTGTTTTAGCCTAAACGTTCATGCAGCTAATCCTAAAGAAAGCTTCCTCTCTGATTTATTTATTAAGATTATATAACTTTGATGTTAGGATATGATTGAATCTGTTCAGATTAAGATGATCTAACCCACTGATATGAGGAAACAGCACTACAGTTCCTTAAAGGCACATTTACTGTATCACAGCAGTTAATTCATGTTTATCGATCACTTGTAATGTACCCATTGATTTTTTTTTTAGTCCATGTTGTGTTTATTATACTTTCCATTTATATTACTTTGCATATAATGTGGGCTAGCTACAACTGCTATCAGTGTTATTGTTAACTAAAACTATTAAAAATAGTATTAAAATAATCGTTTTCGATTATTTAAAGGTGGGGTAAGTGATTTCTGGTAGCCAATGTTTATATTTGAAATCACCAAAACAAACACGCCCCTACCCCAAAAGGGTCTCGCCCCTATTTTGATCGCTCCGCCCCACACATACGTACGCAACCCAGGCAACGATTAGTTCTGTGAAACAAAGCAAAACCAATGTTACACCGTGTCTACACCAGACGCGAGCAGTGCGGTGCGGCGCGATAAAATACTATAGAACTCATTATAATCAGTGATGCTGTCTACACTGGATGCGGCGCGACGTGATGCGACACGACACGACACGACACGACACGACAAATCCCCGACTGAAAACTGCTGCTGCGTTTTATTTACGTTCTAATGACGTATTGACACAAATTTCAAATGATTTT
>NW_015522312.1:0-1583 GCF_001515645.1 Sinocyclocheilus grahami | reverse complement strand
TTTTTTTTTTTTTGCAGTGAAAGTGAACCAATAACAATTATGTATTTGTATTTGTCAGTGACAATAGAAGTACAATTAACAGAGACCTAAATGTACATAATGAGTGTGTTTACTGTACATGTACATCAAAACACCGATAACTGTCGAAAGTAATGTGCACGCTGAACAAGCTGCCAGAATGCCAATAAAGGTGTTTACATGCAAAGGAACATTTGGGTAATGGCCAAACCATTTTTGACCTTTATTCAATAATAGAACACTATTTAAAGTGTGACCATGATGACCTTACAGGTTGTCAGTTGCAATGCCATTGCCTATTAATCACGTAATAGTACAGTGAAGACATGTGAACAGCGTGTTGACATTTAGTGAAAGGGTCTGTTTGATTGGTGTGGGATTTATGGATTTTGATTGGCTGATATTACATTCTTTTTACCCTATTTGCAGTTGCAAGATTACAAAATCCTGTAGGGACTGAAAAGTTTAATTTCATTAATATAATTTAATAACAAAATATGACCGAATTATCATTATTAGTCTAAAAACTTACACAGTGTTTTATACAAAAGCATTTCAACAGTAAATCTAAACCAATAGTTCTCAATCAGCTGGCCTCGACAAATTCTTTTCTAGTTATGTCAAACCCTAAAATATGAACAGTGAGGGGTCTTGGAGTAAAAAAGGTTGAGAACCACTGATCTAAACCATAATATGCACTAGTCTAATATTAAGGGATAATCCACCTCACCTTTGACCTCTGTGTTAGGAGATGGCTCACTGTGCTCAACATTGAAGTGAAAAGCATGTTCGTTATCCTCAATGCCATCGACAACACTACAGGACAGACAAGAGGATATTAGTGCATCAGTAATCAATATTACTGTATCTGCTCTAAGCATCAATAATATTTGTATATGGATGTTTCCTCGTTCTAGACGTTATGTCAAAAATAATTGTACAAAATTAAATAATAAAAAGTAATAACGAATTCTAGTTTCTTCTCACCGGGGGCTCAGGTCCAGTGGGCTGACACAATTCAGGGTGGGAATGAGCAGTTTGGCTGGTCTGTGGCAGAAGCTCTTGTCTATTCTTGGGGCGGGAACTGCAGCTGGAGACAGATCCTCATGGGGTGGCATCTGAGGAGAGGGGCTTTGTACCCGGGAGCTTTGAATGGGAGATTTGCACAGACGTAGCATGCTAAGGTGCCGAAACTCCTCCCCTAACATGACACTCAGATTAGGCTGAGATGAAGGACCGCCCAAGTCAGAGAGCAAGGGCATCCTGCCCAGGTCCTGTCCAGCATCCTCCTCTTGCTCTGCCTCCACAATAAACGGCAGCTTGGAGTCATCAAATCGGTCCTGGAAGTAAAAAAGGGGTAGAGAGAAGAGCCTAAATGTAGTGTAGGTGGTTGCTATGTTATTACTTCTTTATTATATTACCAGGTCCAGAATATATTTGAATGTGATTAGTCATAATCACAGCCTTAAAAGCGCTGAAGAGCACAGGAAATGCATGAATTTGTGTGTGAAAAACAAATACTGCCTCTTGGATACTGCACTGTAGAATTTTTTTTCAATATTAAT
>NW_015522311.1:0-1583 GCF_001515645.1 Sinocyclocheilus grahami | reverse complement strand
AGAGAAAGAAAAAATTGAAATCGCATCATATGACCCCTTTAATATTTAGTTTTTATATTTTTTTCAGTGTATGGCAATTGGATTTATTGTGGCTGTGTTTAACAATGACAATTCTGAAGTAGCTTGAAGTGAAAATTGATTACTTTTTCTATGTCCAACAAAATATTGCAACAAAATAATGTAAAATTAAATTATAGTGCGTGTTTTTTCATGTAACATATTATTCTGTGAAGCCAAGACCTTTTAGTATGAGTCCTGGGCTGCTTTTCCCAAAAGCATCTTAAGCCTGAGTAAATCATAGAACTATTAGCTTATGATGCTTTTGGGAAACGCAGCCCTGATCTCTTCCACAGGCATGAATATCATGTCTAATACCTGGAGAAGACAACGTTTCCATTATTTTCCATACAGATGAGCAGAAAGGGTTCGGTTATGCTTCGGCGTCTGGGCCCGGATTAAAGTCAGGAGATGAGTGCATAACGCTATGAGGTATTCATAGAGTCTCAACAGGAAGGTCAAGAATAATTGGATTATTTTAAAACACCTGATGCCAGTGGAAGTAATGCTATATAATCCCGTTTTGATTCCTTTTTTGGACATATTACAAACTTCACATGAACCCTTTTCTTTTTGTAAAGAATCTTACTTTGTTTTGTTTTTTTCTTGAAAGCATATAAATATAATGTATTCCTTAAACAAAAACTATTTTCTCTTGTTGTTTTTCTCCATGTATACAAACGAAATACAAAGAGACACACACATGCAGACAGGGGCCCGTCTGCCTTTTTCACAAGCCATTAACTCCTGGAGCTACATCAGAAGGCAAGCAAACATTTCAGCAAGACACAGATGTCATGATCAAAAGTCAGAGAAGTTGCTCTGAGCTGCAGGGAGGATCTGTGGGTTTGTGTGAGTGTCAGATATGGAGACAGAAAAATAGCCATGTTTCATAACACAGCCTCAGTCAAAATATCTTCTTGGTTTAAAATGTGAATTCTGTTGTCATATTAATTACCTAAAAATTCTCTATGAAACCAGAACTGAAATTTTGGAAGTGAAAAAGGTCTGTTTAAGAAAAGCAGGTATATTTAAATCTTTCAGGAAAATGTAATCAATGAATCATAACGACATAATGTACGAATTCACAAAACAAATCTTCATTTTGAAGTGGCCAATATTAATGATTAACTTAAAATGATGCACGTTTGTAAATCAGTGAAGCGTATTAAACCCAATTCATGTGGACTGTCTTGTGGTTTTTGCTCACATGTGTCTGTAAAGTCCACAGAATTGGAGAGTGAAGAATTAGACAAATCAATGAACCTGTTCAAAAACTTGATTCATTGAAGAGATTTGTCTAAATGAACTGATGTGGCATCCCAATCTTAAACCTATGCAGACAAAAAGTAGGCAATTTAATCATGCTGCCATTGGATGTATCTTTCACGGACATAATGGCAATCCAAGAAAACTTACTGAGCACAGTGAAAAATAAAATGAAGAAGGTGGACAAATACAGTCATACTCCCAGGGTTAATATAGTTAAGTAAAACTAAAACCATAAAAGTTACTTCAAATCAAAT
>NW_015522310.1:0-1584 GCF_001515645.1 Sinocyclocheilus grahami | reverse complement strand
AATGGTATTAAATTCACAAAATGCTTATGTGAGAAACAAATTTACCTGTGGGAAAAGGAGTCACATTCAAATATGACTTATGACGTATGTCTTTTCAAATATAACTTTGTGGTGAAGCCCCTTTTAGATGCTGATGGTGATACATTGCCAAATAAAACTCATATGCAAATGATGTGTTTAAATGTGATGTTTTCCATTACATGTTTTGAGAACTGTTTATTGGTTTATTTTTGTACATGGTGGTACATGTTCCACTTCTGTGTGAAATGGACACCTGGTAATGATAAAAGGAGTTGATAAGAACCACACCTTGGTGAAAAACATCCAAAAAAGGTGAAAAACATTCAGAAAGGTTTTTGCTCCTACACAGTTAAGATAAGCAGTTTCGGGGCTCACGAGATGGAATAAAGGAGTGTGTGGGGGGGGGGGGGGGGGGGAATCCAGTTTGGCATATTTCATGAGAACCCTCGTCCTGCCTTTGATTAGTTTCTTTCTAAAACCTTTTCCCTTTGGATCAGTGGTCATTATTGTGAATCAGACCTGTGAATGTCTAATCAATACTTCCGTATCGCAGGTGAAATGGTTTATTAGCTGAAAATTGAGCTGTGTCTTAGCAACACTTGCGGCTCCCCTGTAAAAATGTGCTAGTCAAATTAATTTCTGCCTGCTGTTATGCAGTGCTTTTAATTCAGTGACTGAGGTAAAAACATTAGCATATATTTTATACACAAACTGTGACCCTGGAAGTATTTTTTTGCATTTGTAAGTTGAGGGTCCTCCCTTTTTAGTTTTTTTTGGTCCAGGTCACCCTGGAATTTGGTACATTCTTTATAGAGTAGTTGGGTTTGCAGACAGCCTGTACCATTGCTAAAAATGAGAGGGGAAGGTTAGGCGTATTTATAGAATGTGTAAATTAATTTTGCGTGAGGCAGAACGAGAGCACTTCAGAAGCATTAACAGATATCTATCCCAGCAGATTACGCTGCAGACTCCATTTTAATTGAGACTCTTTTATGTCATGTCTCTGGTGCTTGGATTCAGTAAAAGGATGTCTGGGTCCCTTCTCCCCAGCCTTACAGCTCATCTACACAGATCCCAAATATAATTATTTCTGACGCAGCTTAATTACATATTAGGTTAATCAATTTACCTCAATGAATCTTTACACCGGAGAACTACTTGTATTTTCCAGGCTGTTGCTTTTTTAGTGGAATTTTTATGTCAGCTGATTCAGACACATCTACTTGTTTGTGGTCCTGGTAAACTTGGTTCCCTATGCCAGGGTTTCTGACCCAAAGACCCTTTTCACAATCCTATAATGTTTACAGTACATCTCACTGAATTGAATAGAAATAGATATTTTGCACACTATAATAGAGCTCTTCAAATAATGGAACTGAATCAGTCTCCTCACTTTCTCAACTGTCCTGATCCATTAGTAAACCAAGCAAAACTGCAACTGAACCTGATAGCCTGTGAGCCTGAATTCTCAATATTTACAATATATGAATTTTAGTGCTGTCAATCGATTAAAAAAAAAAAATAACGAATTGATCACACATTATCTCCACCTAACATTTAAGT
>NW_015522309.1:0-1584 GCF_001515645.1 Sinocyclocheilus grahami | reverse complement strand
TAAGGGGGTCTGAATACTTTCCTTACCCACTGTATATATATATAAACATTTTTTAAATATTTGTATTAAATAAAAATATTAAAATTAAAAATTATATGTGTGTGTGTAATTTTTCATCTTAGTATTTTTATTTATTAAAATAAAGAGCAATACATATTATTACAATTTAAAATCACTTTTTTTCTGTTTTAACATATTCTAAATGTAATTCTTTCCTGTGATGGTAAAGCTGAATTTTCAGAATATTTAGTGTCTTACGATACCTCAGAAATAGCAAACTGCTTTTACAAGTTGCTTGAAGGAATGTATCAAGAGATTATCACCATGTTTCCCAGAATATGTAAATGGTTGACATCAATATCATGATTCTGAATTACAATTTTTGCAGTTTAGTTTCTATAAATGCCTGGGGATTTTTTTTTTATATAATGTTGTGTAATTTCAGAACACAAGTGATGGTGATGCAAACTAAATCTTAGATTGGACCATCCCTACTGACAGGATTTGTCGCCGTTTGATTGGTCAGTTTAGACCCTGCCAAACTTTCAACTCTTTATCTCCGAGTAGCATTATCACAGCCGCATGCTGACCACTGCAGAATGTGCAGTGACTGGCAGGTTATCCTATATACTGTGTGGGCATGTGTGCACTGGGTATGGGGGTGGAGGTCTCTGAGTTTTTCTCCAGGGATGTCCCTTCTATAGCAGAGCTCTTAGCTCTTCCCAGTGGGCATTGGTGAACTGTGGCATGGGGGTTAATCATATTGTCACTTGACGTCTGTGCTGGTGCTCTGAGAGTGGAATGGAGGAGCATTTATGGCCTCTCCTGTGTGTGTTAGTGCTGCATGAGGGGGCCGGAGCAACACGTGGTCAGCACAGATTGCACTCTTATGGTGCTCGGGAGAGATTACACTGGAGGAAAGGTTGTGGGTAGAGGCAGAATTAGACAGAGCTGCATGATTTTGCCTGAAGCGAGGAGCGATTTGTTTTTTAAAGTTGGAGTGTTTGCTCTCTGTCTAAGATTGCTCCATCATGATGGAAGAACATGTTAATGGCACATAATGTAATTGTATGTCAGTAAGAATTTATTACATGATCATAGTGTTAAAGAAAAAGTTCACCCCAAAAATAAAATTTGATGAAAATGTACTCAAACTCAGGCCATCCAAGATGTAGATGGGTTTGTTTCTTCATTGAAAGTCTTGGAGAAATGTAGCATTACATCACTTGCTCACCAATGGATCCTCTGCAGTGAATGGGTGCCGTTAGAATGAGAGTTCAAACAGCTGATAAAAACATCAAAATAATCCAATTCTGATGACACTGCAGAGGATCCATTGGTGAACAAGTGATGTAATGCTAGATTTCTGCAAATCTGTCCTCAGGGTGAGTACATTTTCAGCAAATTTTCATTTTTGGGCAAACTATTAATTTAATAGATTTAATCTTTTTTTTTTTTTCTTGTTTTTTTTTGTACTAAAAGAAGTAGTTATTAAATTTTTTCTTGACTTTATTCCCATTTTCTAATTTATTTTGACCTTTTTAGAATTAAAGGGGTCATATGATGTTGCTAAAAAAGAACATT
>NW_015522308.1:0-1585 GCF_001515645.1 Sinocyclocheilus grahami | reverse complement strand
TTTGGATGCAATTAATCGCGATTAATCGTTTGACAGCACTAAAAAAACTATAAAATATATACATATAAGGCATTTGAGAAGTAAAGGATGAAATGTTTCCAAGGCAGTTTTAATGTCACATTTACAGAAATGAGAAAAAAAAATCTTAGAATATCTTCATTTATGTTCCAAAGTTTGAAATGACATAAGAGTGAGCAAATCATGACATAATTTCCTTTTTTGGGTGAAAATAAAACCCTGGGACTTTAAAGTGGCCGAGAAAATACTCACATATGGAGAAATTAAGAGTACTCTAACATGCTGACAATACATAATAGTGTTGCTTTAATTAGCAACAAGGCAATAAATGAATGCAATTTTATAACAGTGCCTTATTAAACAACACTTTTTATTTGTTTTAAATCACAGTTTAATGTCAACAGCGAAAGGCCTCTAACATAATGGATAGTTGTGCTTATTTCTTACTGAGCTAATGATGCTGTACAGTGGGAGACATCAAGGGTGTGAATCGAACTTGTCAGCTGGTTCTCATTTGAAGCAGAGCTCAAGCAGCGTTTGAGAGGCCTGGCCTGACTCTCTCTCTCACTCTGCGCTTATGACACATCACTTCAGCTATGCAGAAAACAGCAGCTTTAAAACGTCCACATAGTCAGGAAGAGAATGCAAGTCTTCAGCTTGAAAGATCAAAGAGCTTTTTCCAATGAACACTGTAGTTTTTGGAAGGGATGCTGTTATTTGCTCTAATGGATTCCTTTAACACTTCATACGTCTACTAATCTGAGGTATGAAATAGACGCCTGTGATGTCTCTTTAGGCTTTGTGCAGTGTTCAGTTGTCCTTTGTTTGCTGTCTTTTTGACATGTAGTTTCTGTGGGACAGTATTATTGTTAGATCCATTTCATTGTGCTGTTGAACACACTTGACCTGGTCAAAGCAGGATATGTTACAGTGGAAATAAGCAACTAGTTGTAAAGATAGAAAGGGACGTTACATTGAGATGTAGAGTAGTTAAAGCAAAGTTTTATGAAGTAATAATGCAATAAAAGTTAACATTTTGTGTGTGAGAAATAACTGTCACTGTTATCTGTTGAAGATATCGTGGTGATAAAAATGTTCGTTATAGTAGTGCATGGATGTATGTGTGCTAAACATTCTACACTAGCGTTCAAAAGTTTGGGGTCAGGAAGATTTTATAAATTTTTTGAAAGAATTATCTTATGCTCGCCAAGACTGCATTGTTTGGTCAAAATACAGTAATATCATGAGCTCACTCACAACCGGACTGCTCTAGGGAAAGAAGGGGAGCTTACTGAAACTATTTTGGCCATTTTTATCGAATAGAGTCCATGAACCGAGTTAAAGGACGGATCAGGATATGCCAAAAGCCAGACTTCGTGGACAACAACATTGTGTGGACAACATGTTTTGAAGAACTGCCAGGCTACACTTTTGTCTGTATGAAACACTTAATCAATCTCATACATGTTTGTGCTGGATACAGTTGCCAGCATAGACAATATAATGCAATATAATCCATTCAAACATGTGGTTACAATTTTGAGGCAGAAAATTTGTAAATAGACTT
>NW_015522307.1:0-1585 GCF_001515645.1 Sinocyclocheilus grahami | reverse complement strand
AAAAAAAAAAAGAGAATTGCGAGATATTAACTCGGAATTGTGAGAAACAGTCAGATCTGTGAGATTTATAAACTCAAATGATACTTCGGCCATCAGTTGCGCTAAAAACTATATAGTAACAGCTATAATGTGAAACATCAGCAATATATAATATACACAAGAACTCATAAAAATGTAAGTACATATGTTAAAAGTTAACTACAAAACAGTCCTGTGAAGTCTCATAGTACAAGGGACTATTGAGAAATATGTAATTGGAAAAAAAAAAAGTTTCTTAAAATGTCTTTTTTTCAAGCTGATTTCAGTTTCTACATCTGCAAATGTCAATATATATAGCTCAAAATTAGCTGACATGAGGTATTCAATAATTTCAGAAGACCTGGTAAACCTTCAGAGCTGTCAGGAAGTTTTTACTTTCTGGAAAAAAAACGTGTTGTCTTGGGGCCTGCTCTCTCTTTCTCCAACTTTGAGAGAAGCCAGGCACTGCAGGATAATCACAGTTTAATAAGAGCAAATATTGAAAGCAGGAGCTGACCAACCAGATCCCCTTTCCTAGCACTCTCTCCCAGTGCGCCTGAGAAAAACGCTAGCACATGGGTGTGCAAGAAATCGATCATTCCATGATATATCAATTAACGTGAAGAGTGGAGGAAACCGTCGTATTGATGTTCATCCATTATTTGCGTTGGAATCGTCCAGTCGAATGGCGTTGGAAATGCAGCTCTGTCGAAATTCTGACAACCTTGTTTAAGCAAAACAATTCACATGTACCAATCTAGAGTTTCAGCTTGAAAAACGAACAGGAGACGAAAAACCGTCCAAGTCGTCATCCAGATAAATACATTCATGTAGCGTACATGCTTGCGTTTTTTTGTACTTGTTCTTAAGATGAACTTGCGAGGTGCGTGTTCCCTCTCAGGCATCCTATTTGCCATGCAGAGCCGTTGCATGCTGGGAGAGGGACTTGTCCACAGACTGGGGCCTCTTTCTAATGATTTCCCACACCTGCACATCTGCTGCCATTTTAATTAATACTCTAAGGAGGTTTGTCACGAGTAATCAAAAACATTGTCACTTACGGAATCCTTCATTATAGAACAAAAATCAATACTTTGCATGAGTAGAATGAGGGCACTTACAAAGTAGCCCACGTCGCAATAAACAATCTAATCAAGCAAAGGTTCAGAAGACTTTATTCCATGTATTCCAGGGTTTTTTCGTGAAGCAGCAACACGTGGTGAAGGGCTGGGCATCATTTTTATGCAGGCCTTGGTTCCTCGGCTTCATACGGGTGGGAAGAGGGGGGGGGGGCACGGCGAAGGCAATAGTCGCATCAGCTCTCTTCGGCTCTGCAGCATCACCGCAACCTCTCTCCTTGCTGATTTATAGCCCGCCGCTGACCTCTGAGGTCGTAACATGGTGATGGGTGACTGGCTCTCAACGGTAAGCTACTGGCACTTGACAAAGTGCCGAGAGCAGAATGAATTTACTCCTCTTTTCCTCAATCATCAACAGGCGCACGCCGGCTTGCTGCCCTGACCCCCTCTCATCCTGACTGCTATAACAAGATCTCCCATCTCATGGA
>NW_015522306.1:0-1585 GCF_001515645.1 Sinocyclocheilus grahami | reverse complement strand
GAGTCGCGGATAACTGTCACCCCCCATAGTTTTCCATAAAACCAAAACCCCCCCCATCAAAACCTGACCCAATCACCTTAAACATCTGCTATTATACACCAAACACACATCTAGACAGACTCTCAAACAGCAGAAGGAAGAACTGCGAGGGAACAGGGATGTCTGAAGTGTCTCTCATACACCAACAGCTGAAACAAAAGCATTGAAAGACACTGGGGACTTACGTTCTGTCGGGTTTCTGCAGGACACGCGCAGGAAGAGATGAGGAGAGCACGCTCCTCCATAAGCTGGACTGGCACACACTCAGACTGAGAGACAGTGGTCCACATGCACGCTGCTCTCTCTGTCATCCACGCAGTTGCGAGACGGAATGTGTGTATGTGTGTGAGCTGTGAGCACAGAGAGAGTCAATGCCACACACACACACACACCCTTGTCTGTTAAACTCTTGGGAGTTGAGCTCAAAGCGCGCACACACACACAAGCACCCTGCAAAGACTGCAGCGGTGGTTCTGATCAAGCCAAGTTCTGGGAGCAGGTTCGGGACGACAGCCAAAGGGGAAGTTGTATGCTTGTGGTTGATAAGACTGCTCAGCTGTGGCAGACAATAGGAATAATTTGAGGCTAATTGATCACTTGCTCCCTCTGCGCTTTATTTGTTCCTCACAGCCACGTGTGGCAGGATATGAATCAATAGAGTGTGGCGATATATATCGAAGAGATTAGCCGACACAGACAATTTGATTTCTTTCTTGTTTCCCCTGAGCAAAGCATTACCGCAAGTTCTTTTATTTGAGTCCCGTGGCAAAGCACAATAAAGTGTGGTGAACATTTCTGAAAGGAGTTCGTGTGTAAATGGTGCTGTTGTGCTGTTCTGAATTTGACACTTTAAATAATCAGAGAATTATGACAGGAACATAATGAGTCCAGGTTTGAAATTAGCATTCAGACTTTGCCACATGGAGAGATCTGAGAGAATGAAAGCGCAGTTCTGGAGTTTTTCTTATTGTCTTCAGGCTGTTCTTGAGCTGTGAAACACAATAAGCCCACACTGATAGTTTGAAGACAGTCAGACGCTCAGTCGATACTTGCGGCACAGGCAGGCGACCAGACCAAAAATGCAGACGGCCCTGAGGGTGCTGTCTTGGCTAAATGTGCACACTCTTGCACACTCGCTGTGACCCATCCCCCTTTTTCCCGCTGGGTTTTGAGAGCACATGCTGGCTCCTCTGCACAGTGAGATAAGCTGTTCTGAAAGGTCAATAAAGGTCAGCATGGGGCAGAAAGAATTTGTGCAGTCCTGCAGAGTTTAACTCCAACACACCTGTCTGAAAGTTTCTAGTAATCCTGAAGACCTTCATTAGCTCTTTCAGGTGTGTCTGGAACTAAATTCAGCTGGACGATGGCCCTCCAGGAACAGGGTTGGACACCACGCCTGTGTAGGTTCCTGTTCAGAAGAGATGACACTCCATAAACATCTTTCATGCAGGGGCCTCCAGCCCTGCTCCTGGAGACCCACTGTCCTGCAGATTTTAGATCTATGGTGGCAATCAGTAGGCTAATTTCTAATGAAAAGACCAATTTA
>NW_015522305.1:0-1587 GCF_001515645.1 Sinocyclocheilus grahami | reverse complement strand
ACAAACAAAGTTTGATGAATTATAACAATTTCACACCATTACAATAAGAAACAAATGAAATTAACAGTGCTCTACTTTTTCATTGTAAAGCTATTCAACAGGAAGCAGCATTCAAGAAATAACACATTAATACATAAACTGGATAACTGAATTTAAAAATAAGTCATGCATTGTCTTTAATGTATTGATTGCAAATAAACTGATTATTATTATTAAAGCTACAAAAGTTATTCAGTCAAGAGCAGTGAGTGATTCACCCTTTATGTTCTACAACACAATGCAGTCCCAGAAAAGTTCAGATATGCTAAATATATTTTACAAGGTTTTGAAACTAATATAACTTCCCAGATAATTTTACAGAACGTATTTTATATACATGATATACACAAATATATGTGGATGTGTGTGTTTGTGTGTATAAATAAATCTGAATATATAAATGTAACTCTGAATATATAGAAGTAACTCTGAATATATAGAAGTAAATCTAAATATATATAGATATAAAACGGAATATATAAATGTAAATCTGAATATATAAATGTAAATGTGAATATATAGGCTAGATACAAATCTGAATATATACATGTACATCTCAATATGAATACATCTTTATTATCAGGCATGTCAAAAGACAGATGTTCTTATTTATTATTTTTATTATAACAATATACCTATACATCCTGAATGCATCAATGTGGATATTGTACTATATTAATTACTGTAAGTGTATATCACTGATCTAAACCAAATAGAGTATTTTTACTGTATTTTACAAAAGGTTGACCATAGCGCCACAAGGTCCTCACAATTCAACATAGCTACACATTTTGCAAGATCTTATCCGGTGAAAAACATTCAATGTATCTATTTTTGCTATTCCAATAAAAATCAATGCATGTTTTCATGTAACATTTTTTCTCTTTACTAGGTACAATATTTCAAGGAATCGCCTAGAAAATGTACGTGATATTGGTTTTAGTTGAACCACTATATCTCAAAAGCTATGTATTAGCGTCAGGACTTTATTTAATCACAGAAGGGAATTATGGCTGGAAGAGAATGGGGAATTTACACCTCTCTCTAATATGGAGCTTGATCACCTTATAATCAACATCCTGTAATCTATACCTTATTCTGGGGAAACATACATTCAAGGCAGCTTGAGAGGCAGAGGACTTAGAGTTCAACAATGGAGCGTACGGGAGCATGTACTTGTATATATTTAGATTTGTCTCTATATATTCAGATTTACTTCTATATATATTCAGATTTAAATTTATACCCATATGTAAAACAGCAAATATGGCCCAAATGTATCAAATCACATGTGGGCATCTGTAGGTAAAGTTGTGGTGTTGACGGCAATGTGTAATCTGAATGTGACCCTAAAGTGGCCCATGTGGTAAACAGTGATTATGGCCCAAATAGTGTCAACTAAATGTGGGTCAACTTTGGCAAAAACGTGGCATTATCGACAAAGGCTAATCAGGGTGCAAACCAAATGTGGTCCACATATGTTTCAGCAAATGTGGCCCAGTCACATTAAAACATATCTGGGCCAGTTTTGGCAAAGATATGGCACAG
>NW_015522304.1:0-1587 GCF_001515645.1 Sinocyclocheilus grahami | reverse complement strand
GTGTGTGTGTGTGTGTGTTTGTTCACTATTCATTGCTGTGTGTGTGCACTTGGATGGATTAAATGCAGATTACAAATTCCGAGCATGGGACACCATACTTGGTTACACGTCACATCACACACAGATCAATGATGCATACCTCCCTCGAAATGAGGACCCTCTCAAATACTGGCAGTTCCATAAAGTGTACCCCCATCTATATGCTTTGGCCAGAAAATATCTAGCCATTACAGCGACATCTGTTCCATCCTAACGCTGGGGATGTGATTAGTAAAACAAAAAGGAGCCGCTTAAGCTTCAGCACAGTGGAACAGATAATATTCTTGAATAAAAATATGTAATTGCATTTGTATTTGTGCATTTGTGTTTTTTAGCTGTGCATGTTTGTGTTGTTTTGTAAGGAACACAAAAAATGGTGCAATGAAAAATCACATAGGCCTAATTTATTGGCGTATTAAACATTCAATTTAGAAGGTGAAAAGACTTAAGTTTGATGTGAGTAAAAATGAAGAACAGAAAATCTTTGTCATTGTAGTGTAAAATACAATAACATTTGTAAACTCTATTGCTGCACACACATTCGCCGCCATCTTGCTAATGAGATATATGCTTATTAAATGTACAAATAAACCTTACAATGACATCCCAATGAACAAAACATCTGAATGACACAGTTGGTGTAAGAATTTTTATTGACCACCAGATGACGAAGTAGAGCACAGTGTCAAAAACTTTGAAGCACCCAACGCAGTGTGTTGTAAAGGCTTCGCTGCGCCCTAATGGAACACACCTGAACCAGCTAATAAAGATCTTCAGGATCATTAGAAACTTCCAGGCATGTGTTTTGGAGCTGGTTGGAGCTACACTCTGCAGGACAGTGGCCTTCGAGGACCAGAGTTTGACACGTGTCTTGAGTCTTTACTAATGAGCTGATGAGTTGAATCAGATGTGTTTGATTAGGGAGAGATCTAAAATGTGCAGTGTTAGAGGTTCTTCAGGACCAGGATTGGGAATCAGTGGTTTAGTGGAAGATTGCTGCCATCTACTGAAGAAAAACACTTCTAAAATTAAAATAACATGAAAACTACAGCCATTAGATGGATGTAGAGGATCACTCAGTGGCTCATTTGCCATTTCCACATATAGGCAAAGGTGCCGTTTTCATTCACATTTATGTTTATACAGTATAAAAACATTATTTTAACAATAAACAATAGTCTTATTCCATTTTTAGCATTTTTTTTCAAACATGCCACTTTATCACAGTCAAACCTGAACGTGTGTTATGTCTGTGTATATGTGTTTTTGCATTTGTTTTTCATCATGGATGTGTTATGGTGTCATCCCTTCATTTCTGTGTGTTCTGCATTGTCTAAATATGTTGTTTGACAAATTATGCAACAGACAGCAATTTTTTATAGTCTCTCATTCATTTCTATGAGGACACCTATGGAATGTCCTCTTAATGATAGGTGTGCCAACGTGCATGAGAGAGAGAGAGAGAGAGAGATTTATGGAATTTATGGAACATATGATCAAATGTCTCATCTGACAATGTGTGTGTGAGAGAGAGAGAGAGAGAGAGAG
>NW_015522303.1:0-1588 GCF_001515645.1 Sinocyclocheilus grahami | reverse complement strand
AAAAAAAAAATACACACAAAAAAAGTTTCTAAATGCATTAATCTTTATAAATCTCAGTTCACTTGAAATACAAGCACAATGTGACTGAATCAAACACATCAACCTATAGAACGGCCACAAATGTGACTTTATGGTTCAGAAGAAGTACAACATTCATCAACATGAACAAGAAAATACAAATGTGTATAAAATACAAATTCAGGAAATTATTAATACCTGTGATGTAATTTTCACAAAGCATACTATTAATGAATATTGTGATTGTCTATTTTTACCTTTTTTAAATCTTAACTATTTTATAAACAATGTTGAATTATTTTGATGGTATATATGTGCACAAAGGTTTGTACTAATGCGCTTTTGCACAGATACAAATATTTTCACATCATTTCACATAATTTATGTGTTTGTAAATCTACATTTATTCCTCACTTTTAGAATGAATCCTCCATCATTTAGGATCCGATCATACATGCATTTTAAAAATGAAGCTTATGACCTTTTCAAATTCAAAAAGAAAAAAATGAGTCAAAGACATAAAGATAAAATATTATTTTATTTCCTAACTGAATTTGGATTAAATAATATCCAGTATAGTTGAAACAGCTTTTAAGTTTTTAATCTTCACCCATCTGTGCTTTTATTTTGACTTCTGTAAGTATTAATCAGATTAATATTAATCTAATAAATCTCCAAACAAAACCACCAGACCGTCATTAAACACCTCAAAATCTGAACATTTAACTCTTAAATTCCCAAAAGAATACTGAAAGACTGAGAGCCAAACACAAGAGCGCAGTAATTTTACAAGACTTACACACAACATAATTTATTATAAGCGATAAATAGGAATATCAGCTCAGTTTTTAGTCTCGTGTCAAACTGGTTTACGTGTATGTGTATAAATAGGAATATCAGCTCAGTTTTTAGTCTCGTGTCAAACTGGTTTACATGTATGTGTATGAAGAGCATTTACATAAAGAGACACTTTGCATGAGAGTGTTTATAGTGCTGTGAGTTTAACACTTCATGACTGAGAGCAGAACACAACACAATCTTCATCATCACACAAGACACAACAACAACAATGAACAACATCCTCATCCTCATCTGGACTCTCTCACTGTTTGCTCAAGGTTTGTGCAGTAACATTTTAACAATGATTATTCATTTTGTGAAGTGTAAAATATTAATAATTTACAGTTGTTTCTTTATTGTTCTTCTTATTCTTTCTTTCAGAGTGTAGAGGACAGATCACTGTAACTCAGAGTCCATCATTAACAGCAGCTCAACCAGGACAAGAAGTCAGAATAAACTGTAAAACCAGCAGCAGAGTGTATAGTGATAATCGTTTAGCCTGGTACTTACAGAAACCTGGAGAAGCTCCTAAACTCCTCATATATGCTGCAACAAGCCGTTACACTGGAACTCCATCTAGATTCAGTGGCAGTGGATCTGGCACTGATTTCACTCTCACCATCAGTGGAGTCCAGACTGAAGATACAGGAGATTATTACTGTCAGAGTTACCACAATGATCCAGCGTTCACACAGTGATAAAGAGTCGTACAAAAACCTCGGTCAGTCAG
>NW_015522302.1:0-1588 GCF_001515645.1 Sinocyclocheilus grahami | reverse complement strand
TTCAGTGTTTATTTTTGTCCTTTTTGGAGATGTTTGGTGGAGTACTTCTTTAAGATTTAAGATATGAACAAGTATCTACAATAAGGAAAACTGGTAGTATTTACCAACCTTCTGCCCAATCTTTGAGTTTGACCTCACAGCAGATCAGAGGAGCTCCAACTCGTCCTGTGCTATAGTCAGCAACTGCACAACATAAGATGATATGATCATTACGGCACATGAGACAAAGCTCTGACGATTGTTCAAAATAAGACTGTACAAGTAATATTGAAATAAACAGTGCAAGATAGACTGGAAAAGATGTCCAGATGTAGCAGGACTCCTCACCCTCAGTTATAGTTCCCGCTCCACAGGTCTCAGTAAGACCGTAACCCTGACCAACAGGACAGCAGAAGCAGATGTTCATGAAGCGCTGAGTGGCGGGAGACAGAGGGGCTCCTCCGGACAGCATCATCCGCACGTTTCCACCCAGCAGAGCTCTGACTTTCTTAAACAAACTGAACACATGAGGGAACAAAGTCGATTAAAACTCCAGACTCATTAACAAGAGCAAATGTGATTAACCGAAGACCTATTTTAATCTCCTCTTACATATTGCACAGGGGCGCATCATAACCCTTCTTGATCTGCTCGAGCTTGTAGTCGTAGGCCAGTTTGAACAGGGTTCTCTGCACGCAGTTCATCTCCTGCACTTTACTCATGACGTTCTTATTGATCCGGTCCATTATTTCCTGACAGAGGAAACAGGAGTGTGAGATTTTAACATGATCGATGTGAATGAAACCAGGTGAAAATGTTTCGAGGAGTCTGACTTACAGGTACGGCGGCCATTAGAGAAGGTTTCAGCACGGTGCAGTCACCTTTACTTCCCTTCTTAATTTTGGTTGACTTCAAAGCAAAAACAAGTCATTCAATCATCTGAGATTAACATAATTTCCCTATTTTGTAATAACCTCATAAATCTGTGTAAATGTGTGACTATATTTATCTGATCCAGTAATAAATTGAGGTGGAGTACCTGATCAGACAGTGTTTGTGGTGAGGAATAGCCAATCCTGCAGCCGTACGTCACACAAGAGATCTCAGCCGTCATTTCCAGCACATGAGCAAGAGGAAGATAGGCAATATACGTATCCTTTGGTCTGTGGAGGCATACAGGCATATTAAAGCCAAACTAATATGCATTTCAGTCAGGCACTGTGGCATTAATGGAAAGCAACAACTAGGTTCCAAAAGCAAAAAATCCATTTATATATATTCCACTGGTGAATTGATTTTTAGAAGTAACTTTTAAACCATTAAAGACAGACCTACTGTGAGCTACAAGGTTGGTATATGCTTTTGTTGAAGACATCAGCCCATATTATTTCAACTTAATTTTTAATAATCAAAATTTCCTGGTGGAAAAACTACATGATTTTGCAGAGAATCTCTACTCTTTAGGGCCCACCCAGAAACACTGCGAACAACTATGTTATTCAATTAACTGAATAATTAATTCAAATTATTAATTCCACCCAGAAACACTGCGAACAACTATGTTATTCAATTAATTATATATATATATATATATATATATATATATATA
>NW_015522301.1:0-1588 GCF_001515645.1 Sinocyclocheilus grahami | reverse complement strand
TTAGAAAGACGGTTCATAGTTAACATTGGCAAAAGGTTAGTTATATATTATGTCGTAAAGATTATCAGCATGTGTGTTTTTCCTGTCATTATCTGATTTTCAGCAGTCTGTTTTAATCTTTGCATGCGTGTTCTATATTATAAACTTCAGATTCATGCCATCCCCTTACGGTCATCATGGGTGATGACCTGTGCGTATGCGCCATCTGGAAACTTTGTGGCCTGTGGTGGACTGGACAACATTTGCTCCATATACAGCTTAAAGACTAGAGAGGGCAATGTTAGAGTCAGCCGAGAGCTGCCTGGACACACAGGTTTGATAACACACATGCTCACAACTTCACTTACAAAGAAGAGTAAAGCAATGATCTAAACATTAATTGCAGTTTGCATACTGTTGTTGGCAGTAATCAAATGTACTGCTCATGACTGCATTTTTTGTGTACATCTGAAAGAAAAGAGAATCAGACAGCATTTTTTTCTACCATTATGCAGTTTCAGGGTGTGACATGTTGACTTCCTGTCTGTTCATTTCCTAGGTTACCTTTCCTGTTGCCGCTTCATAGATGACAATCAAATTATCACCAGTTCAGGAGACACAACCTGGTGTGTTCAACAACACTATTCTACACTAAAAAAAAAAATTAATAAATGTAAAAACGACATTATACTACAGTGGTTCTCAATTGGTTTTGCTTCAGGACCAAAATTTGTTGTGCCCAACCATGCATGATCAAACGTGATTTTTTTTCTTATAATAATATACTATTGAAATGTATTAATATTAATTCATATTAAACCCAGAAATCAGTATTCACAAGCCAAAACAAAATCTCTTTTCACACTTTTATCCATGTTGCAAGAGATTTATTTGTAATCTGGGTCATGTTTTCTTTTACCTTGTGTAGTTTCATGGTTTTCGAGGATGAGGACATATCACACAACCTGTCCATGTTATTATAGCTAGCTTTTCCTAAAAGATAGATGAATTTACACCAAAACCGTCTGAACATCAACAGAAAATGATACGGGAAGCATGAGCCGGTTTATTGCACATGATAAAATGGTTGTTTTATTATTTGCATCTATCAGTGTTTTTCCCTGCTGTCCGTAATTAGACCAGTTGAGAATCACTGCAGTCAAACACACTGTTCAGTTACAAGTTTTGTTTTAAATTTCTACTTATATAGTTGAATAATATCTGTGCAGGTTGTATGTTTTAACCTTCCAGCTGTGTTTGTTCCAGCGCTCTGTGGGACGTGGAGACCGGTCAGCAGACCACGCTGTTCTCAGGTCACAGTGGAGATGTGATGAGTCTGTCATTGGCTCCAGACTCACGGACCTTCATCTCTGGGGCCTGTGATGCCTCAATTAAGCTCTGGGACATCAGAGACAGCATGTGCAGACAGACATTCTCCGGGCACGAGTCAGACATCAACGCTGTCTGTGTGAGTAAATGCACTGCTTAAACAAAAACACATCACCTTTCCTTTTGACTTATTTTCTCCTTCATCTCTCAGTTCTTCCCCAGCGGCAGTGCGTTTGCGACTGGTTCTGATGACGCCACCTGCAGGCTGTTTGACCTGCGT
>NW_015522300.1:0-1589 GCF_001515645.1 Sinocyclocheilus grahami | reverse complement strand
GTGGCTGACTAAATACTTTTTTGCCCCACTGTATATATGTACAGTATATATATGTATATATATGTATGTATGTATAGGGATTGAGTTGCTTTTCAGATTCTCAAAATACAAATGTGGAGTGACAGCTTGTGTGTGTGTGTGTAGAAACAATGTCTGATTTTATTTGAGTCCTGCACACAGACTATTAGAAAAGCAGTAGTGTGTTCATAGTCAGTGAGTTGCCATGAGCATCTATAAAACCGAACAACATGCTCTCAGAGTCTGTCCTTACTGTCATGTTTCATGTGACCATATAAATATTTTGTAACTATAGTCAGTTAGGAATAGATTCTCCTGAAATAAGACATGACCAAAGGGTAAAACAACTACTTAGTAGTTCTTTCTAAAACTGTAAGGCAGGATAGTCTAGAGATTCAGTATTTGTCTAAGGGACTCAGGTTCAAACCTCAACCCTACATGCTGTATTAAAATCAAAATAGTCAAATAGCAAAAATTGCAACTCACCTTGCATTTCTGTTTGTTTGGCTTTTTTCCCCACAGATAGACAGAAATATTGTTTAAAGCTAATACATGGCCTGATGAAAAGTGAGTCTGTTGGGTTCAGAAGTGTGATTTAGAAAGTATTTTAAACAAAAAGTCTGGCAGCTGGCAACTTTTTCTGGGTGAACTATCCCTTTAAGGAATGAGAAATCAAATGATAAAGTTTTATTTGAGAGAGCTCTTTGTTTTCAGATTTTGTGCAGAACTGTTGCTGTATTCATCTCTGTTTCTCTCTTGCACAATAATATACAGCAGTGTCTTCATTCTTCATATTACTCATCTGCAGATACGTCTGTTTCTTGCTGTTGTCTCTGGAGATGGTAAAGCGTCCCTGAACAGACTGAGAGTAGTATATGCAACCACCACCACTAGAGATGTATGCCAGCCACTCCAGACCTCCTCCTGCAGTCTGTCTGATCCAAGCTAAACTCGGGTCACCACTATACCCAGATGCTGTACAGGTGAGTCTGTGAGATCCTCCAGGTTTAATGACCACTGACTCAGACTCAGTCAGTGTTTGACACCAACAGACTGAAAAACAAACAGTTCAACATTAACATTTACAACAGTACACATGAATAAGTCTGATTATCAACAGGTTTTCAAGATTCCCTCTTACATTCTGTGAGAGCAAACATGAAGACAAAACCCAGTTTAGACACAATATCCATTGTCATGTTATGAAAAGAGCAAGCAAAACAAGTTTTGTGTCTGGAGATGAATA
The DNA here is from genome assembly GCF_001515645.1 of Sinocyclocheilus grahami. NCBI lineage: Eukaryota > Metazoa > Chordata > Actinopteri > Cypriniformes > Cyprinidae > Sinocyclocheilus > Sinocyclocheilus grahami. Next base: position 325 of record NW_015522300.1, on the reverse strand, counting down.
GCTTGGAGACTTTTGAGGAAGACAAATAGAAGGAGGTTTGCATAGGGTGCCCTCTAAAGGTACATTTGCATTTCTGTGCCCTTATTAACCTCTGTAACCATGTCTGCCTTTAAATGTATTGTTTGTTACTTCTTATTCACTAGGCTATGATAGATGATTACCAATTAATTGCATATGTTTTCATTTAATCCAAATCCAGTTTTCTCAAATCATACAAAACATACAAATTGTTCCTTAAAATATATAGTATATATACACTGTTTCACACACAAAGGTAAATAGAGTTTCCTTTATTCATAGTTGGAGTAACATGTTTTGGGATGAA
>NW_015522299.1:0-1590 GCF_001515645.1 Sinocyclocheilus grahami | reverse complement strand
ATAACATGTAACTTAACCAGTAAAAAGGAGTCCAGAAAAAAAAAACGGACCTGTTTTAAAGTAAACTTTGGACCTTTCTGCATTTCTGAGACTAAAGTTAGCAGGAACCTTTTTATTTATTTTTTTTAGCTGTAGTTATATTTAAAGATTTATTTCATGAAAATAATACAGATGTAACATCATACTTCTACAGGATCGTCCCTGCCAACAGATACAGGCATCACACAGAATATAACTCAACTAAACACCTGAATCAAGAACATCATCACAGTCGCTGCAAGTCAGGTTAATGAAAATAAATTGTGGATGAATTTGCCGAAAGAAAGGCCCAGAGAATGCAACTAAAATGAGTGAGTAGTTTTAATATCTATAAAATATATTAGAGATAATTAATATCTTTATTATCTATAGCCTAATATAAAACTAGTGCATGGCATCTAATAATCAAACTCAAGAACACAAGATGAGTATGTGTTTGTGAACTTGTGAAAAACTACAGTACATATTTAATTTCTATAGTGTTCACATTTTAGAAATATATAGACAGGAGAATCTTTAACATTTTGCCAAAAAAGCTTTTTTCCTGCAATGTACTCAGAGGCGGTGAATGGTGAAAACATACAAATATGCCTAAACCATTACAAATTGTTGCTTAGAAAGCAGTGATTCAATTTACAGCAGCAACATTGCTTACAATTCATTCAATACATCTTGCAAAAAAATATATACATATTGGAAAACAAACATGTGTTGTGAAGAGTTCATTAGCACAGCAAGAGAGCCAGCAGAATTAGGATTTCTGGGAAATGTAGTTTTGAGTAACGTCATTTTAAAGGCAATGTGGTAACTCAAAACCCTGTGCCATCTGGTTCTATAATCGCCTCCCACTTACAAAGAGCCTCTTTTGGTCTCTCGGCTCGTGTTTATTTTGTGTTCTCTCCTTTGTTTACTCGTATGGCTCAGGTACAGGAACGAGAGATCAGGTCAGAAAGACAGCGAAAAGAGCGATAGTAGGAGATATGTCTGGAATTCTCCACATGTGCACTTAACCTGCACGTGAACTCCAGGCTACGGCCAAATGTTTTTCAGCCAGTCATGGGAGTAACATTCTCACCACTAACATAGCAGTTCACTTCGGCCATAGTATTGTGAAATGCTCTCTTCTCAGGAACACAGCTATGTTGAGAAAGCATAAAAAGACTACATTCTAAAATGATGTTTGAGATATTTGTTGCATCACTGCTTACCAGTTTAAATGTATCTGAATATATAAATGCTTGTCTGTGCAAGCAAGCACAGGGTCAAAAGCATCTAATTCGGGAAATATTTGTAAGGTTGTTATGGTGCAGAAGTAGCCCTAATAAACTTAGTCCATTTGTTTTATTCAGAAATTTAACCATGAGAGAAATTATTTTCACAGCAAATGGATGTCAGTGTTATTCTATTATTATTTGCAGCCAAACAAATGTTTGGTTCTTGAGTTATTTGAGTGTGCTTCTTTAAGAATTTATACATAGGAATTTTAGAATGAATAAGTTAACAAACTCAGTGCATCATAATTTATCTTCTTGATATTTAACAGCAATATTT
>NW_015522298.1:0-1591 GCF_001515645.1 Sinocyclocheilus grahami | reverse complement strand
CCTTCCTAAGGAAAGGATATGGAGCAGAAGACATTGCAATTACTAAATTATATTTGGACAGACTTAAAGAAGTTCCAGATCTATACTTGTGCTCTTATTATTTCAGTTATTTTGCCTTTAATGTAAATAAACATGTGCAAACAATATACTTGCTCTTGTGAATTTATTTGGATGTTAATTACATTGTGCAGCTGTCTCTTTAATACCGCGTGGTTTATACACATGTCGCTGCTGATTGGGCTGACATGTGACACACCCACCAAACAAGAGAAAACGCATCTCAAACCCCGTTGCACACCGTTTCCAGGAAACATGTCGTTCAACCCGGAAACCGTAGCAAAATGTTACGCACCGGTTTGAGCTTGAACTAGCCCCTGATGTGACATTGCTACACGACGCGAGAAAATCAGTCAAAAACCACAGCCAATCAGAACAGCGTGTGGGCGGAGCCTCTCTGAATGGATAAGTGCATAATTCATAAATATTCAACTATTTTAAAATTAGTAAAATACATATTAAGTGACTGAAACCATCTTTGTCGTGGAATACACTTCGCACAACATCGCAGAAATAGAAACTGTTTCTAAAATAGAATCCACTGTCGCTCGTTACGTATTGCTGTAATGGCAAACATGGAAAAGATACATTTTATCGCATGCGTAGCATCACGTCTGGTTAGGACACGATGTAAAGAAGTTCTTTCTTATTGTGTATGATGATCAAACACCAGCAGGCTTCTTCACATACTGATCATTATTTATATGAATCGAGAAGGCATCTATGTGTGATTTGTTTTTTCACTGGCTTTTTCAGCTCAAATGCTGGGTTGAGCCCGATGGGTCATTTTAAGAGTTATTTTTTCAATGCTGTGTAGTTTTGTGTCAATCTCGCCGACAGCTGAAACAAATGCACCCTTCCTTCATCCCCGACATAACAACCAGTGTTGGGTAAGTTACTCTAAAAAAGTCATTTATTACTACTAATAACATCAGGGACATAAATGCATTTACAGAACAATTACAAATGCATATTAGATTCTGAGACGCTGGAGTCATTTAGTCTGTCTTTTATGCTGCATTGCCTCTATATAATTTATGAGTTTCTTTCTTCTGTTGAACACAAAAGAAGATATTCTGAAGAACCAAATAGTTGCTGGTAAAACCAGGCACTGCTCATCACCTGTCCAATACAGTCCCAACAGTGAAGCATGGTGGTGGCAGCATCATGCTGTGGGGGTGTTTTTCAGCTGCAGGGACAGGACGACTGGTTGCAATCGAGGGAAAGATGAATGCGGCCAAGTACAGGGATATCCTGGACGAAAACCTTCTCCAGAGTGCTCAGGACCTCAGACTGGGCCGAAGGTTTACCTTCCAACAAGACAATGACCCTAAGCACACAGCTAAAATAACGATGGAAGTTCATGGACCGGATTCGTGACAGAGCCCCCCCCAAGGAGCAGCTTCCAGACGCTAAAACCCCTTTATGATTCCGGAGGGCGGTGGAGTGGAGGCGGAACAGGGGGAGGGCCACCTGGAAGTGGAGAGATCGGGCACTGAGGCAGGACCGGCGGAGCAGAGAACCAGGGCGGAGC
>NW_015522297.1:0-1593 GCF_001515645.1 Sinocyclocheilus grahami | reverse complement strand
GGGTGTCTGTTTTGTTAGAGAGCGCTCTATTTCTTTTCCAGTACCTGAGGGGCCACATGCATACATATGCTCTGGCCTCTCTCTCGTCTCGGAGAATGATTATATTCCCCGTTTTTAAAAAAAAGGATAGTCTGAGAAGGAAGAGTGTTTGGAGGGGAGAAAAAGAGAAAGACTTTAACCTAATGACTCTGTAGCATTTCAATAGGGGCGAAGAAGTCAACCTCCAGCGAAATGCCTTTGTGCTATCAGATAACTGGCTTCTGAAGACGGGGAGGACACACTATATGGCCATTAGCATCTCCAAAGGCCGTCACGTTGACTAATAGCCCGGGCCACATCACCACAGTGGCTCAGTTTGTGTTTTGCTCTATTATGTGAGTGACACAAAGGAGCTGAAGACTGGTAAAGACCTGTCAAATGTGCCACCACTGCCGTTGCTCACAAAGCTTTATTTTTCCCTCAAAAGACACTGACTTGTTCTGTCTTTGCCCCTTCTGTCATCGGCCCCCAGTCTACCTTACCGCCCGCCTATTTTGGGGAGGGTGGCCATGCAGAGTCACTTTGTGAATAAAATTTTGGAAAAGGAAATAAATTCAGCAGTTCAGCTCTTGGGCAGTTTTGGCCATGTAACCATTTGTTCACAGGCTTGTCTTTTGGAACGGGCCAGCCCCTCTGGGCTTTGTGCTGTCCCAGTCCTATACAGATCGCAGTTGATAAAGGGCTGTAAGACAGGGTGGGATTTCAAATTTTTACTGCTCTGATATAACCAAAAGCCAATGACAATTGGAGTGAAGCCATTTATGTTATGCATATAGTTGTACTCTTAGTTATTTGACTTTTAATTATTTGGTTGGGAATTCTTTTACAAGATTTTCTTACTCTTTGTCTAAAAATATATATTTTAAACACACTTTATTGTTCTTTTTGTGTTGTACTAATCACTTTACCTTATTATCTGTTCTGTGGAAATAAAACAGCAAAAAACAGCAGCTATATATATTTATATATTTTTAAAAAAGCCCTAAAATGGAACATTTAAGAGCCAAATGACGTTTTTTAGTTGACAAATTACAGAATTACTGTATGAAAGATGGTTGTTCAGAAGCACTAGTGCATGCCAGTGTTTCCTGTGCAGCAACAATGAATACAGTTCAAGTCTTTAATTTGCAAACAAATTGCTATTTTGCACTGGTTGTTTTTATAACTCAATCAAAATGATTTAGCTCATGCGAATTTTGTTGCCTTCCAAAGTTCTAGTTTGGTGAACTCTGCCCTGCAAACTCACGATAAAAGATCAATACATCACTGCGTGACCTCTTAGCTGAATTAAAATACCACTTACCTGCAGGAATGCAGCGCAGCAAAATAGTAAAATAGCCTGAAGCAGGCTGCATATTTTTACATTTTGGATGTATTATGTTATATTATGTTTTTCAAAAAGATGCCACAGAGTGTGGCATTCCTATTATTACCATTGCAGTGAATGCTCAATGAATCTGTGATTGTATATTTTAGGTTTGTGAGACTTACATGAGTCTGTTTACTGACTAGTTAAAGGGGTCATATGATGCTTTTTTTAAAGATCATTATTTT
>NW_015522296.1:0-1593 GCF_001515645.1 Sinocyclocheilus grahami | reverse complement strand
GTCATTTAGATGGATGGGGTCGGGTATGGAATCTGCAGAGAGGAAAAAAACAAACATGCTTCAATGAGACACATGTCTTAAACTAGGCTTGAATATTGATACAGTCTTAATCATGAATTATTATATAGGTATATTTTAAACATGAAAGAAAACGGACTCACTCCGGTCAAAAGTGGCTTTGGCAGACTTCATCTGCCAATCAATGATCTGGAGTTCGAGCTGCCACTGCTTTTGTTTCAGAGCAGTCTTTTCAGCGACGAGGTTATTCAATTCAGCTTCAAGAGCCTTCATATGGGCAACATTTTCAGGATCATGTACAGCATCATAAATGCTTTTCACAACTAGCCCGATGAATGGAACGATTGCGGCGAAGATGCCGAGGCCTTTACTTTTTTGGGTTATGGATCTGGCAAATTCTTGAATCTCTTGGCTTTTGCTGTTTATCTTTCTCTCAACTGCAGCAAGCTCTTCAGTGGTTTTTTGGAGTTTTGATTTCAGATCATTCAGGGTATTTTCAGTCTGCTTCATTTCATGGTCTTGCGCTGTAATCTTTTTATCAGTATCTATTTTTTCCTTGATAACATCACTGGTGGATGATGCTACATCCTTGTTGTGTAAATCATACCTACACAATGTTGAAGAAATCTTGCCATGAAATTTACATTTTATAACAATGGGCTGGTGTAACTAGCTTAAAAGTTTAGCTTAAAACATGTTCATAGTTTTATGTGATTAAAGAATTTTCATATAGAAAAAAAAATGTAATTGCTCAAGGTATTTTGAAACATGTTTTCATGAGGAAAATGTTCTTACTTTTCCACTATCCTGTCCACTTCACTGATAATTTCTTTGATCCAGACTCGTGCTTTCGCAAGAAATTTGACTGCCAAAACTGGCTTATTTTTCTCCACAGCTTTCGTCAACATGGGAAACAGTGACTGAACCAGGTTTTCACTTGTCAAAATACACTGTGAGAAGAAGGATAAGACGTGAGATCACATATCTTAGACTAAAAAAAAAAGACAGTGGTGATTAAACTTACAATAAGCATACTGAACTGAGATGATGTGTACAAATTTTTATTTTTTATATTTTACCTAAAATGTCAATTTAAAAAGTATAAATTTTTCATGGCTCACATTATGACACATTATGTATTTATTTACAGTTATGACACCTTTTTTCTAGGTGACAGAGATAAAAAATACTGTAATCAAGAGAAAATCTGAAACAGTACTTTCAACATCGTTGCATCAGAGGAGCCAAACAGAAGCTGGGTTTCCACAGCCCGACTCCTGATGATCCTCTCCAGGTTGGGGAAGTTGGCCAGGCACAGGTAAGAGAGATGGTAGAGAAGAGCTGTCTTTTGAGCAGCAGGGAGGAGCTCTTTTACAAATGTGGGGCTCCACTGGGACACAGCCACTGGTGAAAAAAACATGGCATATTTTTAAAGACAGAACAGATCACATTGATGGCTGGTATTGTTTTCAAATCTGTTGAAATAATGAAATAAGACAATACTTGCTTTTGCTATCAGCCATCCTTAGTAGGTTTACACAATTACACAATGTGCAATGAGTTCTCCTAAAATGC
>NW_015522295.1:1364-1593 GCF_001515645.1 Sinocyclocheilus grahami | reverse complement strand
CCTGTAAATACAGAGTGATAAGGAAGAAAGAAAATCAAACCTGCTTCAAAACCCAGCAACACAACTGTAGCTGTATAACTTTACAACAGCAACACTGCTTTAACAAAAAAGCAAAACAGCAAGACTTATTTGACATCAAAACAAACATTTTAAATGCCGTCTAATCGCTCTCGCTGTACTTTGATGTCACACACAGAACAGTCTGTGCAGTGCTGCTTCAAGTCCAACA
>NW_015522295.1:0-860 GCF_001515645.1 Sinocyclocheilus grahami | reverse complement strand
AGCCCTACAAGAGTGATTACTGATAAACTGTCTGAAAAAAAGAAAGTCAAGTTTTAGAGAAGAAAAAAATCTCCCACTGACTTTCAAAGCTGCTACATAGTAACGACTTTCTACTTTGAGGACCTTGATGGAAATGTAATGGAGTGAAAAGTACAATATTTGTCTTTCAAATGTAGTGAAGTTAAAGTCATAAGTTCCCAGAAAAAATAATACTCAAGTAAAGTACCAATACTCAAAAAGTGTACTTAAGTACAATACTCAAGTAAATGTACTTAGTTACTGTCCGCCTCTGCATTCAGTAATAGGATTTTAAACACTTGAAATTGCTAGCTGAGGGTCATTTTTAACCTGGATTAAAGCCATCCTGTGTTAACTTAGGTATTTGCTTATTCTCGCTGTGCATGTATATGCTTATTTATTTAAAGTCTTTTCATTACTCCAGTTAATTTTAGTTAATTTTACCTTCACCAATTTGACATTGTATAATGTTTTACTGAAACTAAACAAAGTGTGAAGTTTATGTAACAAGTACATTCAAGTATTGTCAAGTAAGAATCAAGTACAAGTACATTCAAAATATTCAAGTGCATGATCATTCTTTATTTTATGATTGGTTACCATTCTAGCGCTAATGCAGTGCAATTTGGCGTTAGCACTGTAAAAGCTCTAATCATAAACTAGGGTTAAAAGTGGTCTTGTCCCACTTTAAAAACTACAAAATAAGTTTGAAATGTTCTTAACCCAGGGTTAAACCTGGGTATAAGAAAAAGGTGTTAACCCTGGGTTAGTGTAGTCTGAAATGCCTTTTATATCCCCAATATCTTTCTTATGAATATGAGAAACATCCATAGCTTAGTCTC
>NW_015522294.1:0-1593 GCF_001515645.1 Sinocyclocheilus grahami | reverse complement strand
GCACATCTCTTTAGCTGATCAATTATTCTAGATACAGTAAATAAGCGTGTTGCGTATTAAAACAATTTATGATTAACTCAATCAGCAGATTATCCAATCCAACGAAAGATGAAGTTTTTCCTGTTTCTTTACCTTTTTTTAAGGTAGGAATCTCAGATTTTTACCAGTAGGAACTTTCATGATGGAATTGTCAGATGGCTTTCCCAGAAGGGACACATTGGAAAGAGGAATATAGTTAAGAGAGTAAATGATGCCTTCGAAAACCTATTTCAGACACAAAACTAAACTGGACAGTTATAGTACATGTTTATATGCAAGGATTTGATCAAACATTCAAGATAGGAACAGGTTAAAATGAAAGAAAACACATATTGACTGACCACTAACCTAAATATGTAGGAGCCCTCTTTGTATTTATTATTGACTTTTAGTCATTTTGTGTATGTATTTGGATTCATATTATTGTTTATTATATTCATACATCCCTCAGTAAGGGAATATAGAAACAGGACAGAAAGAGGACATCACTTGTGCCCAGTGGAGGAGGAAGTTGACACACACATGCCAGAATCTGTGGAAATAAACAAACACTCACCGGCTTACTCAGCTGCGCCTGTCAAACCCTGAGCTTTAGATCTAAATCATGAGTGTGTTACTCATTACTACTGACAGAAATAACAAAGTCAAAGAAACTAAGGGCATGTGGGACAAATTAAAAGAGTCCAGTGATATAGCCCTAAATGTACCTCCAACAGGAGGAAATTAAATACTAATTTTAAATAATTTACTTAAAGTATACACATATCTATAAATTTACAAACTGACAGATAAATAGACTAAATAGATACTTTAATTTTTCAATGAATGTTGAATTCATTACATTAAGACTAACTTAACAATTATTAACTTAAACTAAACTAACTTTACAATTATTAACTTAAATACGTTAATAATTGTAAATACGGACACAATTGGTGATGTGTTCATGTAGTACTGTAATCACAATATATATACATTGTTATATTACAGTCTTATTTGATTTGTATATTTTTAATGTAATAATAATAATAATAATATATAAACAGCTATATATATTTTCATTTTTTCATTTTTTTTTATTTTTTTACAAAATTAGATTCTGTGTTAGATTTTCAAGTTGTCAATTCCTCTCTTATACCTGAATGAGGACAAGGGACAGCTGACACTGGAGCAAGAACAGAAAACACTTTCTGATGCCTGCTGTGGTGTAACGTGCCTGAAGAAAACAACATTATACTTTTTATTTAAATAGTGCCTCCATCATAGTGACATATAAAAATTACTCATATATTTTACATCTGTAAATGTGTCCACATTTACCTGTTTGATGAGTCTGATGACAGTGTTGTTGTCTTGTTTGTTAAACTGTACTGTGCAGGCCAACCCACAGATGGCGCTAGGGAGCTGAATTACACTCAAAAAGTCTGAAGTGTTCAAGGTTCCATCAGCTGCATCAGAAGTGGACCAACTACATGTGGGAACCAGAGGATCTAAGCAATGCTGTCAATTAATAGGTCAGAAACAATGGACAATGTACAGTATATATATATATAT
>NW_015522293.1:0-1594 GCF_001515645.1 Sinocyclocheilus grahami | reverse complement strand
AGTACATTTTCAGCAAATTTTTATTTTTGGGTGAACTATTCCTTTTAGGTGGCATATCAGTACTAATTTTATTTTGCGTTATTCAAGTGTAATACAACTTTTTTTCTATTACAATTTATAGTATTAGCCCAATTTGAGTGAAAAGCTGAAATATGCATGAACTTACTGACAGCAGCATTCAAGCTGCATGAACTATACACGTTTGTGTAAACTTGTTCAAGCTGCATGAACTGTACAAGTCTGTTGATCTAGTTCTCCAGCATGAATTGAGAGGATCCAAAGAGTATCTTTGTTCTTCAGTGGAAGAACATCATCTGACTATTTGTATAAAGATTCACATTATCAGCGTCTCAAATTCATTTATTTGATTAGTGACTTACAAATCTTAAATATTTCTTGTTCATTAGTTGTACCTTTTTTAATTTCATATTTCAACGTAGCTGCATTTTTCAGATTTTTGGACCCCAAGTGGGAGTGGTAGCAGATATGTACCCAATTATGTAGGGAACATTTTTTTAGATTTTAATTGCAATGGCAGAGTTAAAGCTCTAGGGGGCAAAACAAGCCATAGTTACTGCCTCAGTATATTTAAGGCAAAATCAATTATCTTACCTGCTCTTCACTATAAGAACAAACATTATGTACAAAGTTTTCTTCTTAATGTTAAGAATAGAACTCTGTGTGTTTCTTTAATACAATTAAGACAAAGTAAATCTTAAGTGTGAGTAAATTAAACTTGTAAATTGAATTTGGCACACTCACTGACTTTAAAGACAGCCTTTGTACTTCAAACAAATTAAAACTCATCTTTTAATTTATGGTTACTTTTCTGTAGGTTAATAAGTGATCCATTTTATAAGAGATTGCTTTTTCAACATCAACTATTATTAGGCAAAAGGTATCAAACAATTCTGTTTTTAGCTCTGTTTTTCATACACCCACATACACACGTTGTATAGCTAGCTGTCATCTTATGTTTATCTTGTACACATTGTGCAGACAGCTGTTGCCTAGGAGGGTCCAGGAGCATCTGACATGAAATTACTTTTTTAAAACATAATTAACAAGGCTTAATGAAAATCACCTCCTCGCCCTTTACAATGATCCACTCTGAACTATAAATTCACCTTGCCTGACCTTTTCCCTGACATGATCTTACAAAACAACACTGCTTGTTAAATGTCATCCACTCAGTGGCATTTACTTGTATAAAACAGTGCTTTGATCCGGAGGAGAAGGACACTTTCCTAGGCCACGAGGCCATGCTTAGCGACCCCACGCACCTGTTACTTGTTGAATATTTTAATTATGGCCCATTAAAATGTACAAAGGTTAGGTTGAACTTAAAATGTATTGGCCAAATGACATTTTAATTTGGCAAATTAATGCTTCATCTATGACTTTTGTTCCTTGCTTTTTCTGATCTTGCTAAAAGCGCCAATTTTGGAATTCTATCCGACTGCTGAAGATTCGTTAAATCAATGAAGAGGCACGACTGAGATGAACCGCCATGGCCCTCCATGTCCAACTTTACCCAGGTCAATGCAGTATGAACTCTGTCACAAGAAGGCCCTCGACAGCCACATCTCATGAC
>NW_015522292.1:0-1594 GCF_001515645.1 Sinocyclocheilus grahami | reverse complement strand
TTATCATCCTCGCAAGCTGTGACAGCGCGCTCTTAAGGAGTTTCGTGAGTTTTTTTTGTTTTGTTGGATATATTTGTTTGATATATTAATAACACTTAGTGCTTCTCAGTACTATCAGGTGGATAGTGTTATCGATCAATTTGCTGACAGTTCCCCGCTCAGTTTTTTCTTTTTACATAAATTTGTACAAAACTTTGTGCTTCTCTGTGCTATTCGGTGGCTAGTGTTTTTTTTCCCAAGCTGGTACACTGACGGTTCCCTGTTATCTTTTTATCCTATACAGATTCAGTGAAACACCTCATGCCAGTATTTTCTAGGCTAGTATTTTCCTGTGTTAGTATAGTGACGGTCCCCCACTTTTTTATCACTTTTATATACGATTTCTGTGAAACACCTTGTGCTTCTTGGTGCTATCCGGAGGCTAGTGTTTTACCACGCTTATATGTTGGCAATTCCCTGCTAACCTTATCACTTAAAAGGGTTTTGTGAAACACTTCGTGCTTCACAGTTCTATGTGGTGGCTAGTGTTTTTATACGCTGATAGGCCGATTGTTTTCCTCTATACTTTGTATTCTTTGGTGCGATCTGATGGCCAGTTGTCCATTATTGCAGTGGTCATGGCTCACGGTTCTATCGTTACTGGATTCCCATTAACATGTAAGCTGTGCCCTAATGCTCTTCTACCTGACGTTTACCCATGTCCGAGAGACGGCTCTGTCTCGCCGAATTGGACCCCAAATCCACAGTAAGACTCGGGGGAACAGAGCTGCCCGCAACCCACCGAATCAGAAACGTGGTGCAGAGCTGCGACTGCCGGTGCTCCCCCATCTAAGAAGGCAACGTCCCAGAACGAGAAGGTGGATGAAGCTTCTCTTTCTAAGACGGTTGCTGTCCTGTTGTCTGAGATGTCGGAGATAAAATGCCTTCTTCAGACGCTCCAACCTGTTATACCTGTCTCACCTGTAGCTATTACACAAGAAGATGAGGAAGGTGCCAGTAAGAAAATGGATGACGAACCTTTTAGTTCCTCTTCTCCTCCATCTCATGCTGACTTTGACGTGCTCTCTACAAGTGCATCTGACACATTCGCCCAGGCGAAACTTCCGGAGGATTGTAAAAAGACACTAAGAGACCTCCCAATTGTTCCTGGTCACCTATTTGGACCTTATGTCCCAGAGCTTCTGGAAAAAAGGTTAAAGTTGTCTGAGGCCACTCATCAATTGACTCAGGCTCAGCGCAATCCTGTTTTTAAGGTACTGGGCATTCAGACTCATCATCGTTTTGCTAGACCAGAGCAACGATTCCAGCAGCATTCTACACCACAACCTCAGGGGTTACAGAGGCCCCGTGCTAATAAGGACACTCAAGGTTTTCAACCTCATCAGCGGCAGTTCCCAGGGGGTCCACGTCAGTCACACCCACAAAGCTTGAAGTTATTTGGCCGGTGGTCGATCATTTTCTCGAGTCTACACCTGCAGTACTGGAGGGAGATGGCTATAGATCCATGGGTTTGGACTATATTGAGCAAGGGGTGTACTCTGCAGTTTCGACGCCGGCCCCAAAAGTTTTCAAGGATTATCCCTACAGTTATAAG
>NW_015522291.1:0-1594 GCF_001515645.1 Sinocyclocheilus grahami | reverse complement strand
CCATTTAACCTTTGTAGATGTCGGACTTGGAGCACACTGCTTAATAAAGCATATCATGTGACAGATTTCCTGCTTGCTCAGCCAAATAGTGCCTATCTGAACTGCCACATTCTGTCAGATTTGTCACAACATGCAGGTGCAAATTCTGTCTCAGGTCATAGAACAAGGTGTAAAAAACATCCAAGTGTGTCATGTAGAATCTACCCGAGCAAACGAGAAGCATGCTAATTTTCTTATCAAACAGAAAATTACACAGGAATGTTTGATAAGGCTTTCAGTCAGACTTGATCTTGAATAACTTGAATAACAAGTGTTCCCACTCTGAGTAATTAATAGGAACGTCAGGGAAATTTTATTAATTGCATCTTGTATGACATCAATTTAGCTCAGATTGCCTTTCTGACAAGCCATTTTAATTAAAAATATCAAGACTAACACTGAAGAAGTACTGCAGCCTTTTTAGGAAAATATCAGATAATACTGCCATCTGGCCCTTAAAGCATCTCTTGTTTCAGGACTAATTAGAAGCAATGCCATGAAAGTCAGTAGCAGACTCAGAATAATGGCAGTCAGTGTGAGAGCTGAAGCGCGGCTGAGATTTTAGACTTGACGGTTTTCATAATGATTAAAAAATAGACGTGCACATCTCTGCACACCTGCACATTTGGAATTTCTTTAGCTTTAGGATGCATTGATCAACTGCATACGAACTGCAACATGGTCGCAGGTATTCATATAAAAAGTGTGGTTCTGCCACACATTGTACATCTGAATAAATGTAATAAGAAGTACATTTTAATAAATGTCGCTAGATGCAAATGCTTACATGCAATGCAGAAGCACATACTTTCCCTCCACCAGTAAAATCCAAACTTTTAGTGCATAGTGCTGACTATGTCCAAGATAGGATAAACATTACAAGAGTCTTTATGAAATGATATTAAGTAGTTCAGCAGATAGTGAGCAAGAACAGCGTGTAAATTGCGAGTGTGTGTGCGCTCGTTGACCCTGTTGCTTGCTTGTGTCTCCAGTCACTTTCCTCGGTAACTATGAGTCATGCTTTGTTTCACCTGACGTGTAATTATTTTTTCCATTAAACACAGAGTCATATTTCAGTTTGTTGGTAAAATTTCAATCAGGGTGCACTAATGCACACTAGACAGGGAAACTTTAGAACAATAACAAGATGCAAGAGCAAATAAAATATAACACGTCAATAAGGAGAGAGAACGTGTACACGAAAAAAAAAATCATTTGCAATCTGAGGGTGATGTATACGTTAAAGTGTCAGCAACTGATGAAAAAATATTAATAGCTTTCTGCCAAAAGAGAAACATTCTTTGATGGATATGCGCTCATTTGCATATTTTCCTTTACACTTCGAGTGGTGCTTGAGTGATATTTAAATCTTTACCTTGACTACATAATGAGGGGCGGAGCTTTGCTCTACACAAGCTTTTATTATTGACCTGTGTGTGAACATGCCGTGAACATCTACTGTACAGTGATAAGAGCTGTGTATGCAACAGATGTTTGTGCCCAATGAACTGTTTGTGCTGCATCTCCTTCTGAGTAATGAATATATATATATATA
>NW_015522290.1:0-1595 GCF_001515645.1 Sinocyclocheilus grahami | reverse complement strand
ATATATATATATATATATATATATATATATATATATTAAAAAGTATTAATTTAGCTTAAGATTGCACAAGTACTTTTAACAATTATACTATTAACAATTAAATAAATTATTCTCGACTGAATGCTTAGAAATTGACAAAAATGTACCAGAAAAGAGACTCGTTCTAGAGAATGACCCTGCTTTTGTTTAACAGTTCAGATAATTGTATGGAATGAAATTTTCCTAATTACACTCATCGCCCAAAGCCACTGAAGCCTGTAGTGTGCGCAAGTACTCTTTTACAGCTTTTATTTTGCTCTTTTCTTCAGTCATTTACTCAAAGGAGCCAATTGCAGAGATTGAATTTCAGGTTAAAATCCACTAATTCGATTTATCTGCACTAACTTCATCAAATTGCCAGGATCAGAATTTCTTGCTGTATACTTATTAAACTACAGCTATTCATACCTTGCCAGGGCAAGAATGTGAATCTTTCTTGTGGATTTTTTGTAACTGGAAAACTTCAAATCTTTGCCATCACTCTCAGTAGAGTTCACAATATTTCATCATGAATGCTGATGAAACTGACATTGCTGGTGGGTTTCTTCACAATATGAAGCCTGTATATAATGCATATACTGTATGTATGACTGCATATAATGCATTCATAAATAAAATGGGGTAAGAGTTTGATGAAATCTCTAAACCTCTGAGCAGTAGTTGACTTACAGAGATGCTTACCTTAGAAAACACCATTAATAAGAACTTACAAATGTGTATTTTGTAAGCCTTTGTGCATTAAGTACATAGAGGTACTGCCAAAACATTAGTGATATTGTCTTACTACTAATGACCTGGTGAGTTTTATATTTTACTAAGCTGTAAAACAGCACATGCTGAAGAGGCTTACGTGTCTTCACTCATAATTTCATATTCTTTGTAAGTTATCTGAGGGCTCTACTACTTATCTGATTAATTAGCTCACAAACAACATCATTAATCGAGCTATTATGTCCAGCTCTTTTGCCATGGAAATAATCTGTCTTTGAACCTATTTGTTAACGTCACTTCCAAACCTTGATCATGTAAATGTGACAGCATGATTAAACACCCAACGGCTTTCATATAAACAGCAGACATTTATTAAATACAATGGAGGCTGACAAACATTTTATTTCTTCATTTGACCTCCAGGTTATTGCTTATGCCATGCAGAATAAGTAGCACAATTTAAGTGGTTTGTTAAATTAAACAACTGAATTCATCGGACGCTTGGCCAGATGCACATTTAGCTGTTTTATAGCTGGTGCTTAAAAGTTCTCATGCATTTAAAAGATAAATAAATAAATAACTGCAGCTCAATTGAAATTCAGAAAAGATTAGTGTAAAATCCACTGTAGAATTGAAAGAGGGTTGTTTTAGTAAGATAACCTATTAATTCTAGCTTTATTAATTCTAACCTTTAAAATATACATGAACACCAGGGCCAGAGGGACATCTTCTGCTGCAGAAAATTGACAGGTTATCTACTGCCTCTCCCCATAGGACCAAACAGAAAGTACATTAACAGTCAGTCAAAGAGAAATTTCATTAAAGCAATAAGACAACTCTTTAAA
>NW_015522289.1:0-1595 GCF_001515645.1 Sinocyclocheilus grahami | reverse complement strand
GAATAGAAAGCAGTAATTGATATTTTCAAGTCTCATGCTAGCACGTTTTATTGCATTATCTGATTTACAGAATAAGTAGATTTTGATAGTTATCAGCATGTATTTGTGCATGTAAATACACTCATGATGGATAGATAAAAGTAGGATATGTTCAAGAAGAAATGTGTGCTATTTAATGAGTAAATCCCACCATGCACTTAGCCTTGTTACGTTTTAATTAATGTGAGCGTGTTGGCACTGAGCAATGGGAAATCTGCCCCTCTTCAACCCCTTTATCCCCTCATGTTCTGCAGAACCCTAAACCTGCCCCGCAGGTGAGCATTGATGAAAGAAGCGAATGATTCATGAGCTCACCTGCCTGCCTCCCCCTCCGAGACCCGGCCAACTGCAGGCATTATCAGTAGTAAATGGGTCTGAAAACGCTTCGGCCAGGACAGGCCATACGCGGTGTGATTTATTGGCCATGATGCTGCAAATAGTTAGTCGTGTTACCAAAGGGATGTAAGCATTTTCATGGCCACAGTTCAAGTTTATTTCAGACATAAATTCTGGGAGACATGGAAAGGAAAAAAGCCATGGTAAATTTATGACAAGAGAGATGTTGTTTGCAAGCAGCCAGCAGGAAGCGTTGTTTTAACAAACCAAGGACAAGGATGAACGACTGTTTTGTTCTCTTATCTTATGTTCTGTCAAGAGCTTCGTTAAAGATGAAAACAAGAACATTTGCTAGAAGAACATGGGATGGAGTTCAAATCCTCAAAGTTGAACTTTGAAGTCAAAACCAAAAGAATTGAGCTTTCTAGAAAATAAATTGCATGCCCCTGCTGTTTTGATGGCGTTTAGTGCTTTTTGCAGCACATTTGTTTCATGCACCATTGAGAACAATTAACATTTGAACTTGACACGCTGCAAGCATGTGAAGGGCAGAACAATGGTGAAGGATCTTGGTGGCAGCGATCAGTGCGTTGTCAATGAAAACATCACTTCAGCTCTCTAGTCCTTCTCTTTGTCTCTCTATGTCTATTCTTGTTAATGCATAGAAACTGTGATCAATGTACATGATCGATCTACTGCACAGCTGGACGGGATCACATTTCCTCTCCACTTTACAGCATGTCTCAAGGGGTGGGAAACATTTACTTCACATTTGACATGGACACGATGATCCTGTTTACTGGCTGACTGAACCTTTGTATTAATTATTTACCTCACATTGCGGAACAAATCATATTATCAGAGAGAAAACACTTAGGACTGTGCTGTTTTCAGGAGAATCATTTCACACATCGACGTTAACCACAGTTGCGTGTTTGTATTTGTATACTTGTTGACCTTGAAATGTCTAAGTTTTTGAATTTGAATTCTTATAATGTTTATCCTTTGCTTTTGCTGATAGTAGCCAATTTTCCATATCTCTCTGGGCTTTTTATATCTAGGAATGTAGGATTCACAGTTGTGTTCAAGACTAGTTGTTTGACAGACCTATGTTATATATATATTGCAGCACTTCTTGTTAAGTTTTATATTTGCTGAAAGCATCAAATTCTTCCTCAATTAAAGGGGTCATATGATGCAATTTCAATTTTTCCTTTCTC
>NW_015522288.1:0-1595 GCF_001515645.1 Sinocyclocheilus grahami | reverse complement strand
CTCTTTAGGTGTCGAAAGAGTAATAAATGGAGGCGTATGTTTGGAGAACAATCACTCTGGAACCTTCTAAGACTGCTGTCTCACTTTTTATTTTTTTTACAAACTGATATTGATTGGATGAAGCACCAATATAAAATAGGATGAGCATGCATAGGCTTTGAGCTTACCCTTCAGCAGTGTTAGTGAGTTATGTATACATTACACACAGTGAAGTAGACTGCTATTTTGCTGTATTTCCTTCTGCTGTTCTGCCGATAGCAGTAGCTCAAGGCTTATTGGGCCCCTGTAATGGCACATTGCTCAGTCCTTATGTCCGATTGCAGCTTAATTTGCCTTGCTGACTATCATCTTGTCTTGTGCTTTGAGCTAGAGGTCTGCTCTCAGCAAGCTCAAGCTCTGACTATGTCCACGTCCCCCTCAGTGAATTTGTCATCTTGATCACACTAGTAAAGCCCTGGAGTTTTGAATTCTCTTACTGAGTATCATTGAAAAGGAATTGGACAACAATACTGTGAGTCATAAAAGAGGCAATGCTGAAGAGTGTGTGTGGAACTACACACAATGTTCCTGTGGCTCAGTGGTATAGCATTGCGTTAGCAGCGCAAAGGTTGTGGGTTCAATTCCCAGGCAACACACATACTGATAAAAAATGTATAGCCTGAATGCACTGTAAGTCGCTTTGGATAAAAGCGTCTGCTAAATGCATAAAGTTATTTATTTTATTTTACTATAGGCCGCTTCACACAGTCTCTCATGGGTTCAAAATGTCCAGGGGGTGGTTTGATTTCTAAATACAAAAAGTAATTGGTAAAGAAGAATCAGATACACTACTGTTCAATAAACTGTTTTTAGCATTGATAATATTATATAGAATATTAGAGATACATTTTGTCAAGACAAACTTTAAAGTTGGCTTGATAAAGCCAGACCAGAATGTTTTAAAAGTTTAAAAACCTTGAGTTTTAAAATTTTCATATTTATTAAATTATACTTGAGTATTGGATGCTGAAAATTACGCTTTGCTATCACAGAAATAATTAGCATTTTAAATATATTGAAATAGGAATTTTTCCTATAAGAAATAGTTCACAATATATTGCTGTTTCTACTCTATTGTCAAATAAAATAGCATGGTGGGCATAAGAGACCTCTTTCAAAAACATTTAAAAAGTCTTACTGACCCCAAACTTCTGAAATGTATATAGTTTCGATTTAGAGATTATTCACCCACAGCTGCAAATGTGGGTTGTTGACTAATAATCAAACCTTGATTATAGCACTCAAAAAGTTGGTTAGTTATTTTAAGTATGGAAATTGGAAAAGGTATGGAAAAAGCGAAATCTAAGAGATAAAAGTTGTATAAATTGTATAAAATAATTAACAGGGTTCCCACGCATCCTGGAAAATTGATGACTAATTTTCAAGTCCTGGAGAACACATGGAAAGTGAGAGAAAATGTAAAATGTCCTGAAAAATCTTGTAGGTGTCCTGGAAAATTATTACCAAAAAAAATGTAATTGTGTTTTCCTTTACCTAAGAAGGAACAGTTAACCACTGGCGGTAACCAAGGAAATGCTGTATCGCTGCTGTTCCAT
>NW_015522287.1:0-1595 GCF_001515645.1 Sinocyclocheilus grahami | reverse complement strand
GAAACCACATAAACAATAAATAAATAAAAAAATATATATTATATAATAAATAATATAAAAACGATTTTCAATGATCATTGTAGTACATTTTACAAAAAAAATAATTGTTTTGTACCTAATACATTTTACATGTTTTTTACATTTAATCCAATGTGTTCCTTGTAGTTTCTTTGTAATTGTTTGTGAAATTTACTATCAATTTCTGAGTGAAAATTATTTGAAAACCACATTAAAATTATGCTCTCTCTCTTTCTCTCTCTATATATATATTATTTAGATTTTATGTATTTAATACATAATAATAATATATATGTATAACATATAATGATAATAAAATACAAAGAATGAAATCTAGTTTATAATCAATAGTAAATAATAATAATACATTTTATAACAGTTAAATAATTTTACAAAAACATGCACTGTAAAAAAAAAAGATTGTTGCTGTACAATTTACAATATTGTAGTCTTTCTACTGAAAAAAATGCACGTGTTCCTAGAGTGTTTTAATGTGTTCTTTGCAGTTTCTTTGTAATTGTTAATATTACTAGCAATTTCTGAGAGAAATTTGTTTCTACAGTAATTAATTGGTATGAAAGGAAGAAATATGTAAGGTTCTGCATGACATTAGTGACAATGATCATCTGAAAGTTTTTGAGGTGAAAAGGTCAGAATGTTGTTGTTACCATTGAAGCTCATGACGCTCTGAACATCTCAAATCATCCTGGATAACATGATATTTTGTTCAGTTCAGCTCCAGTGCTGCTGTCAATATAACAAGAGAGAGACATACTGTATATCAGTAAAATAAATTATGAAATTCATGTTATTTTTTTTTTAATTACTGTACTTGTCCATTTGAACTCAATCGTTTTGATGGTTTAATTCTATATGATATCCGGAAATGGAAATTGATACTGGAGTAGTCCATAATTGAGCATTGCAATAAAGATATTGTAGATTAATGGGTTAATTATGTAATTAAATGATAATCCAAAAAGGTCAATATGAATTTGCACTGTATTATATTAGCTGGGGCCTTGATTGCCTGCCTCACTTTGTTAAGACCTATTAGAAAGGCCTGTGAAAAGAACAGGTTCAGTATTTAAAGGCAGGGGACATTACTTCCTCTGCTTTAGGGGCTTGAATAAATGAAAAGCCATTGGGTCAAGCCAACATGGACCCTTCACATTAACTGAAGTAATTTTAGACTTCTGCATAAATACAGAAATTAACTCTATCCTTAGACAGTGAGCCTAATTATTTTTAGGCTACCTTTAGTATATAAAAAAATACAAGAACAACCCTGTAAATGGTTTTACTTAGGTCAGTACTAGTATGTACCATGCTTCAAGATAAATGTTGGGGAAGCTGCTTTAAAACTGGAGCATTCTTGTTTTAAAGTAAAGATTATACGCAGCTAACAAAAACATGCTCTAAAAATGCTTTGCTAACATTCCCCTTAAGTTACTGTATGAAAAAGTTTGTTCTGGATGTTTTGTTTTGTTTCAAGATAGCCATGTATTATAATGTATTAACAACGTTTCTTCTTGGTGTAGCGTCTGGAACACTCCAACACACAATATATATTTTGT
>NW_015522286.1:0-1596 GCF_001515645.1 Sinocyclocheilus grahami | reverse complement strand
TTTTTTATCTTGTGAAATTCTAAATCAGAATTATAAACTACACAGCACAAGTTTGCATTGTGCACCAACATGAGTATTATGGTGTGGTATTGGACAATTGTTTACTCAACAAACCCTTAAATATAAAGCTAATGGAATAAATGTTCTAAAGATTTAAAAGCAAATAAGCAATTAATAAGGTTGTAAAATAATGCAGGCAGTAAAAAAATGACTAAATAAGTTGACTGTGAATTTGACGGCTTGCAAACATTGTTAATAAAAATGTGGTCACAGACGTTTGTCCATGAGACATATGCACAGTCGTGTTTCATTGTAAACCCCATAATGTGTTGTCTTGATTCAGTGATTCAGCACTTTTCTCATGGTTTTCCCATCCCGTTCCTTACAAAGCCTCTTTCATCCAAAGAGACTGATTGTGAGGTTTTGTTCATTTCAGTACCATGGACAGGGCTCTACTACATATTTGCCATGCAGTGTGCTGCAAGAATTTACTGATGAAACTAAATAAGGGCATTTACAAAAATGCTTTAGCACAGGCAAAAACCAATTGGTGATTAGAAATGGTGAGAGATTAGGAGCCGCAGCAGTATAAGCAAGACAAGAGTATGCCAGTAACAAGTTAAAAGACGTTATACTTTAAAAATCAATAGAATAAAACAAGTTTAAATCAGTACTGTTATGATTTATGCACTCTAATGCTATCCAGTGTTTTCATGTGATGTGATTGATGGGGGCTGGCTGGCACAGGGTTCATTTCTGGTTCATAAATAGATGCTGTCACAAACATCTGAATGTCAATGATTTTCCTCTCAACTCACGCTAGATTAAAAAAACAAAAACATAACCTGTCAAGGTGTGGACATGTGTGATAGTTCAAATATTCATGTAACATTTAAAGGTAACTCCCCCAGTTATAAATGTTATGAGAAGGATTTAGAGAAAAATTATTAAAAGTTATTAATGTTATATCATACATAGATACAAACTTTATATTTTGATGTAATTAGAAGATAAATTATGCTGCCTGGCTTTTGCTTCACATTTAATAAAGAATTATCAGTCATTCATGGCAGGTTTTAGGATTTACCTCTAAATGCACACATTTGGCCATAGATAGGACTTTTTTTTTTCTCTGCTCAATATTCAGCTTAGCAATCAATAAATTTGTGTCCGTCAGTGTTTGATTATAAACATATAACGTTTGGCTTTATACAAATGTTTCCTGGAATACTATCAGTTTTTACAAACAGCTGCATTGTGTAAAAATTCTAAAATCTCTGCAGTCCTTTTTACACACATGAACAAGTATTTCAGTACGTTTCTATTCTTGACACAGAAGTTGTATATATATGTTGTATAAACCAGAAGCCCCAATTTGATTTGTGAATCAACAGATTAGCTTATTTAAATTTCATATACAACACTCTAACAAGCAACTTGTTTAAAAGAACTACAACAACAATATATGATTACTTTCACATGCTTCAGCTGGACCCACAAAGATTACACAAACTGTGACAGTGTATAGACCTCCATTCAATTTCTATGGCCCTTTAATGTGTAGCATATAAAGATGGGAACATTATATATTAAAGG
>NW_015522285.1:0-1596 GCF_001515645.1 Sinocyclocheilus grahami | reverse complement strand
ATCAAACACAACAAAACACCAAACAAAACAAAACACCAAAACAACACAACAAAACAAAACATCAAGCACAAAACACAACAAAATGTAATTCTTAAAATTATTTAAAAATCACAAAAGAATAGATAAATAGTCAAATAAAAATGGTAGATCAATGTTTCAGTCTCATGCAACCACTTAGATGTACTTTCCTTGTTGCGGCACATTCACAAAATTTGCATTTTAATAAAACCTTCTCAAAGACGTAGATAATTACGGTTGAGGCTTGATATTTCTCACTTTGTTTGTAACTTGACAATAAATAGGCAGGGGCAAAGATGAAAGCTCTGAGAGCAAAAAGCAGCGATTTGATCCATTAATTCATCTCTTTCTGTGAGGATGAATTGCCCCGTTGAAGTGCAGCACCTCTTTCATTATTTGATCTGGAGCACAAAATGTTGAGAGCCCAGACCAATGCTATAAAGCACCATCTCCAAACAAGATCTTTTCAGTTCACTCACATGCTTAACAGCAGAGAAATGGGGGAAATAGTAGATGCAGTGATTTGATTATGCGGCGCATGATTCAGTTTAAAACACGGGTCCTGCATAAGAGAGGTAATTCACAGAGCAATATGAGTTTCAGAACAGAACAACTGCTTCTCTTTTCCTTCAAGGAACAGTATTAAAAATGGAAACCCTCCTTGCTTAAGAACAAAACATAAAGGGCATGCATAACAGCCAGTTTCTTATTATTTCTGCAGAATCTGCAGTACATCTCACAAATTTTACAAATAATATAATGGCAATCTATTCCACATTAAGTAAATAGTATTTTTTGTCAATTGTACTGCAGTCATCTTTGTTCTATTTGAAATATTGAAGAAGAAAAAAACGTTTTTTACAGTGTCCTCAATGTTAATGCCTGATTGTTTAACATTTTTTAATAAATAATATATGTTTTTTCAACATTTTTTGAACTGATCAATGGATTAAATTTTGGTCCGAGAAACCAAAACGTACAAAACTGCTTGATAATCACCAAAATAATATTTGTAATGTGTTTATTGGACTATAATGGCACTTGAACAACACAGCACTTGTAAAGTTTATTTACAAAATTACTACATAATATTTCAAGAAATAAATACAATAATTTAACAATTAAACTTTCTACAAAAACTATATATAATAAAATATAAACATTTAGACAATTCACGGATTATATTTTAAGTTAGAAACTGATCATATGAACAAAATGAGGCACACGGGTTCATAAAACCATGTATAATTACATATGCTAAGGAATAAAATACAATAACAATTCATTCTAACTGAAAAATACATTGTAAAATAATAGTAGTCAGAGCACTAATACTTTGCCAAACTCTATCCCAACAGGAAAATCCTGAGATTATGAACTTTAAACACAGTAATTGACTATTATTCTAATAATATACCATTCAAAAGTTTTGGATTTGTAATAGGTTTTTTGATTGAAATTAATACTTTTATTTTTCAAGGACACATTAAATTGATCAAAAGGTACATTAGATAGATTTATAATGTTATAAATACAACAAATCAGCATATTAGAATGATTTCTGAAGGATCATGTGAC
>NW_015522284.1:1336-1597 GCF_001515645.1 Sinocyclocheilus grahami | reverse complement strand
CCTGGAGACCAGCTCCAGGGGCACTCCTGCCCGGAGGAATGCAAGTTCTGACCACGGGGTGAAGTTTTGTCGGTGTAACTGTGTAACTTGGACCCGGAAGGTGTCGCGTTGCCACGCCCACCTTGGGACTCGGCCATGGAGCCAGTGCTGCAGCAGTCTCATATGGAGCAACCCCAGCGGCGTGACTGCCGCCGTAGCTGCCATATGCCCCAGGAGCCTCTGAAACGGTTTCAGTGGGACCGCCATCCTGCTCTTACCGAG
>NW_015522284.1:0-616 GCF_001515645.1 Sinocyclocheilus grahami | reverse complement strand
AACGGAACTACAGGCGTACCCGCAGCGGGGCAGCGTGAAAGAACGCAGGGACCCGGCCCGGGCGTCTCTTTGCCGGTCCGAGGCGGGGTCTGAGTGTGTGCAACACTGACCTGCGTTTGAGCAGAGGGTGCGTGGGTAGTCCGTTGGTTCGTCCTCCCGATCCGCCCACTGGCGAGAGAGGAGGGTGAGCGTGATATGCACTAGATCGTACACAACACCCCGCCTCCTCTGGGGACCCAGAAATAGAGGAATTGCTCTTTGTCAAGAATTTGGGTACCACCGACCGAGAGGTCAGTGGTGGAAAAAGATGAAAAGATTCTCCACCCGGTCCTCCTCCGGGGGAAGGAGTGGTGTGGCTTACCATCTCCTAAAGAGCACGCCCCTCCACCTCTGGGTCGCCCGTCTCCGGGCCTCGTGCTCTCTCGCTTGCCGCCAGGTTTGGCGGGGGCCTGGACGGGCGGGGCGGCTGTCCTGCGACCGGCTCCACGGCACAGCTTTGCTGGAGGCCGCAGGAGCGCTGCTCTTGTTTCGGCGGTGGCAGGGGGCCGCCCTTGGCGACGGCAGCAGCCTCCTTTGGTCAGCGGAGAACCGCTGGGCAAGTTCTCCACCGTGTCGC
>NW_015522283.1:1378-1597 GCF_001515645.1 Sinocyclocheilus grahami | reverse complement strand
ATTCTAAATGATTATACGAATAACTGATTATAAATTAATAAAAAATAAAAAGATAATTTTAATTCAAATGTATGGTTGCTCTCTTGATGCAACACACAGATCCTCAGATCCCTCATGTTGTTGATCAAACATATTTAATAGCTCTCCCTTTAGAAACATGAGATTTATGCCTATAATATTTTAAAAGTAATAATTTATGCCTGATGAAGGTCAGTGGAC
>NW_015522283.1:0-1212 GCF_001515645.1 Sinocyclocheilus grahami | reverse complement strand
TGTTTTTACTTTTGTTGCAGAGTTGATTGAAGACAATGAGGAGAAAGAAGAATTGAGTGAAGTTGAGGAGAAAAATCATGTCAAAAGTGGAGAAAAACCCAAACAGAAAGATTTAAATAAAAAAAGAGCCAAGAAATATTTCACCTGCACTCAGTGTGGAAAGAGTTTCACAAACAAACGTACTCTTGATCTTCACATGAGAGTTCATACTGGAGAGAAACTGCACACATGTGATCAATGTGGAAAAAGTTTCTCATATTTATCACACCTTAAGAGACACATTAACATCCACACTGGAGAGAAACTGTACACATGTGATCAATGCAGCAAAACATTTTTGAGGGCTTCAGTCCTGAAGCAGCACCTGAGAGTTCATACAAAGGAGAAGCTACATTCATGTCATTTGTGTGGAAGAAGTTTTTCATGTTTACAATATTTGAAATAACATCAGAAAATACATACTGGTGTGAGAGAGTACATGTGCTTTGAGTGTGAAAATACTTTTACTTCAGCAAAGTATTTAAAACAGCATGAGATGATCCACACTGGAGAAAAACCTTACAAGTGTTCACACTGTGACAAGAGATTCAGTGTGTCATCAAATCTGAAAAGACATGAGAGGATCCACACTGGAGAGAAACCTTATAAGTGTTCACACTGTGACAAGAGATTCAGTGTGTCATCAAATCTGAAAAGACATGAGAGGATCCACACTGGAGAGAAACCGTATCACTGCACTGCATGTGGGATGTGTTTCAATCATTCATCTTCTCTACTCAGTCATACAAAAAACATTCACAGTAAGTAGATCATCTTCAGATCCAGCACTTTCAGATCTGATGCTGTGTCCTCAACAAATCCTCATCAAACGTAATTTATTCCAAGTGCACTCTTTTATCTGGGTAATGAACGATGCCCCATTCACGAATGAATCTCTCTTTTGAGTCAATTTGCAACCTTGCAAACAAGGTGTGCATTTGTTCAGTTCCCTGCACGCACTGAATCGTCTGAAGGGGTTTCTCATTCGTTCCTGGAAATTTAAGAACAGGGAGAACATAAAGACCTTCAGACTATAGACCAATTTAGAGTAGACGTCACAGTTACGTCACTTGCAGCTGCGCGCGCATAGTGGTAGCAGAAAACACTGGGAACAAGTGGAGATAAAGAGAGTCAAGTCAAGTCACCTTTATTTGTATAGCGCTTTTAACAATA
>NW_015522282.1:0-1597 GCF_001515645.1 Sinocyclocheilus grahami | reverse complement strand
CCCCCCCCCCTCAAAATCATAAAAATGAATATTTCCAAGTTCAAATTATATTTTAAATCCCATTTTTGACTTTTGGACTTCGCTGTATTAACCTTTTTTGACATTTGGACTTATTCCAGTGTTCTTAGATTTATAACTTGTTACATTTCTAATCAGTTAGACCAAAGTCATTTCTAAAGTAAGCCTCTTCAGTGACATATAAGTACAGACTCTGTCTATTTCTTTTGGGAAAGAACTGTTTGTCAAGATCACTGTATATTTAATTAATGTCAAATCGGCAAAAGAAATCTGATAAACAACTTCCTGTCCATTTTACACTTAAACCTGGCTTTAAAAACGAGGCGATGCCTTTGAAAATAAGAAAACAGGCTCTTATAATTGAAAGCCTCCATTTCCTACAGTCATCATTTCCTCTCATTCATTTTGAAATGTCTGTCCTGCATTGTATAATGTCTCTGTATTATCAGGAATCCTAGTTCATTTGTAGTACCTTTGGACTTATTCCCAGCTTGTGCCAGAGATGCATTCAGTTTAAAATCCCAAATGGCGAAAACACCGCTATACAGCTCTTCAGTGAACCAACACAGCAAAGTTCCCTCTTAATGATCAGCCAAGAGAATTAATGAGACTTAAGTTACCTTTTACAGCAGTCGAGAGACAAGAATTAATATTCCTCTCTCTCTCTGCCATTCTCTCATGTGGTTCATTGGTATGCTGCTCTATGGTGGAGTTGCTCAAGCCGTTAATGACGTGATGAATAATGGATGCCACAGCTCAATAAAACATTTGGCTTGATTTAGCCCAGATGCAGTTTTAGTGCACAGTGGTTTGATCCAACGATATGTGGTTCCTGATCTGAAAACCAGTTGTACAAGTGATACATCTCACAGTCCGGTGCTGCTCAAACAAAATCTCAAAGGTTTCTGCGCATACATAAACGCAGTGGACGGAGATGAAATTGATCGGATATCTCAGAGAATGACCCTCTCTGTAGGAAATGATAAACCAATTTGTTCACATTTAAATCTTAAGGTAATCCCATTATTCAAGGTGTCTTTGATAAAAGATTATTGCTCACTTTTCCGACAACTAAAGTGGGATCTTTATGGAGTGCATTCAGTTAAAGCATGTAAAAATGTATCTACCACAACAGTGTTTAATGCTTTTACTATGGTAGTTTCTTTGATCAGATGTGAGAGTTTATCATGGGGTCATTTTGTGTCAAACTGTTTCAATTAAAGTTTTAAAGGAGGGCAATTCATTTTTAATGCTTCTCGTTCAAGCTCTTGCTAAACGCTGTCTCAATGCTTCACACCAAATGCACTGTCTTTCTTGCTTTCAAATTATGATCAATGTTGGTGCATCTAAATGCCATGATAGATAGTTAGATAAAAAAAAACCTGGAAAAGAACCTGCTGAGAAATGGAACTGCTTGAAAAAATGTTAAGCTTTGATTTGAGCTTCTTGTATTTTTGTCTCCACACTATCTATAATAGTTAAAAAAACATTCATCCTCTTATTTAAAACTTTTCATTAACAAAAAGTATGGTATTACTTTTAAAAAAAGATATATCACCATCCTAATACCATACTTTTT
>NW_015522281.1:0-1597 GCF_001515645.1 Sinocyclocheilus grahami | reverse complement strand
TAACTGAAAATAAACAATTTTTCCTTTTCTTTCATTGTTAAATGAGGAAAATGAGGAGAATGAAGAACTGAGTGAAGTTGAGGAGAGAAATCATGTCAAAACTGAAGAAAAACCTTTGAGTTGCTCTCAAACCAAACAGAAAGATTTCAAGGAAAGAAGAGCCAATAAATCTTTCACCTGCACTCAGTGTGGAAAGAGTTTGACTCGCAAATATCATCTTGATCTTCACATGAGAGTTCATACTGGAGAGAAACCATTCACTTGTGATCAGTGCGGGAAGAGCTTCCCTCAATCATCAACCCTTAAGATACACATGAACATCCACACTGGAGAGAAACCACACAAGTGTTCACACTGTGACAAGAGATTCGGTCGATCAGGAGACCTAAAAACACATGAGAGGATCCACACTGGAGAGAAACCGTACACATGTGATCAGTGCGGGAAGAGTTTCACAATAAAAGGACAACTTACAGGGCATATGAGAGTTCATACTGGAGAGAAACCGTTCACTTGTGATCAGTGCGGGAAGAGTTTCACAATAAAAGGACAACTTACAGGGCATATGAGAGTTCATACTGGAGAGAAACCGTTCACTTGTGATCAGTGCGGGAAGAGTTTCACAACATCAGCATATCTTAAGGTACACATGAACATCCACACTGGAGAGAAGCGTTATGCATGTGATCAATGTGACAAAATATTTTTAATAGCTTCAGACCTGAAGAAACACCTGAGAGTTCATACAAAGGAGAAGCCACATTCATGTTATTTATGTGGAAAGAGTTTTTCACGTCTAGAAAATGCAAAAAAACATCAAAAATACATACTGGTGTGAGAGATTATGTGTGCTTTAAGTGTGGGAGGACGTTTACTTCAGCTGAACATTTGAAACTGCACTGGAGAATTCACACTGGAGAGAAACCGTACAAGTGTTCACACTGTGACAAGAGATTCAGTCGGTCATCAACTATGAAAATACATGAGAGCATTCACACTGGAGAGAAACCGTACAAGTGTTCACACTGTGACAAGAGATTCAGTCGATCAGCAAATATGAAAACACATGAGAGGATTCACACTGGAGAGAAACGGTACAAGTGTTCACTCTGTGACAAGAGATTCAGTTGGTCATCACATCTGAAAAGACATGAGAGGATCCACACTGGAGAGAAACCGTATCACTGCACTGCATGTGGGAAGTGTTTCAGTCGTTCATCTGCTCTACACAGACATACAAAAAACAATCACAGTAATGGCGATTTTACACTGCGTGGTACGACTCGGCTCGGCACGGCTCAGTACGACACGCCTCGGTTCGGCTCGGTTTGCGTTTCCACTGCAGTATAGTACTGCTTTAGAGTGGGCGGGATTATTCACATGCTGTTATAGTTGCGCAGCCTCTATTCCCGCGACTCCTGAAAAACTTTTTCATTCCGGGTCGCCCCATCAAGCTCTCGCTGGATCCGCTCCTCTGCTATCAACGAGAGGAACGTCTGTACTTCCTCAACAGGGGGAACAGACACTTTTTGGTTGTTAAAAAAAAGGTGCCCTCATTCAAAACAGTTGCGTTCGATCCTTCGCTGGCTGTGCTGAT
>NW_015522280.1:0-1597 GCF_001515645.1 Sinocyclocheilus grahami | reverse complement strand
CATGTTAATACAAATTAAATGAGAATGTATTAAATAAAGCATACTGCTGAATGTACTAACAAGCATTTTAGGAAACCTAAATTCTACTTTAATGTTATTTCTGTTGAAACTTGTATGTCATGCATTTATATACATTTTTAATTAAATGTAATCTCAAATAACACATTACAGTTCCAGTTATAATCAAGTACTTAACAAAAATACACTTGAAAATGTGTATTTCTTTAAGGCACAGGAAAAGATTATTATGATTACACGCACTTCTTTCTCACAGCGGTTCCTGCATATTGAAAAATTGTCTCACTCACTGGGAATTCTGTGTTGGCTCCTGCCCTTTGCAACACTTTGTTGAGTGCTCCTCTGGACAGTCTGAGCTGCTTCCATTTAATCCCACAATAACCAACAGCTATAATGTGGGAAACTGTTGGATGACATTAAATAGTATTATTACTCATTTACAGCTTAACTGGCATATTACTAGTTTAACTGTATCCAAACAAGGCCAACAAACACACAATAATAGTAAAACACCTTAATATACCTATTAAGGTCGTAAGTTACTGCAGTAATGAACATATTATAGCTTACCTGTTTTTGTTTTGTTTTTTTCACCGAGTTTATGATAAACACTGTCCCAGCAGACTGCACTGACATAAACGGTTAACGCGTAGAGTTCACAAGTTAACTTAAGGGGGCCTATTTTGATATTAAACACTAAATTCGTCACCCTGTCAAACACGTTTATTTCTAAAAGAAAGAGCGAATATTTTAATATACAAACTTCGGCCTTGCTAAACTGTCTCTCTTCCCGACAACTTCCAAGTCCCGCGCTAAAGCAAGACGCAGATCACGTGACCAGTGCTATGCCATTTGGTTCAAGAATGCAGTTTCACCAACTCAGACAATGCGCGGTTTACCTTTAACAAAGTTACATTTTCATACAACTATAGCTGATATGAATTTAATGATGGCTGAAATTGAATATGGAAGTTTTTCCCTAATAAGATTAAAATTATAAATCGAATGCTCAAATACAATTCTCTAAATAACAGTTCAAATGATGAAGGCAATGTAAAATAATTTCCCCATTTGATGAAACATGAACATTTTTTTTTAGTATTTTATCATTTCAAACAAGTTAATTAGAATGTATAATTATGAATTAATTAGTTATAATTAATGATTTATTATTATATTTTTATTATATAGTATTATATATATATTATTAATTATAACTATTAAAAAGGCGTTTCTCTTATTGCTAAAATGTTAAAAGATAGATATTACACATTTCTATTATTTAATGTATTAGTAATTTGAAGACTGAATTGTTTTTATTATGTTTTTACATTGGCGTTTTGTCCGTGAAGGCTAGCTTTCAGAGGGCTTTTATATTGAAAAATCTTTATCTTGCACTTTATCTTACTTCACGCTCTTTTCCGGTGTGAAGTAGAATTCAATTGCTATTGTTTTTTTTGTTTTTTTTATTGCTGCCGTACAGTTCCATTCACAGATGTACAATGCAGTAAGTGAAAAAATGTACTGTAGCTGGAGCTGGTGTAAGTAAACTATCGTTCATATCAGGTTTTTAATCATG
>NW_015522279.1:0-1597 GCF_001515645.1 Sinocyclocheilus grahami | reverse complement strand
GGCAACATGCACATTTGTCAAAATTAAACATTTAATGTACACAATGTGTATAATTAATCACCCTGAGCAATATACGAGGAAATCTGACATTTTAAATAACCATGAAACATATTATTTCTATTGTATGGGTAAAACTGTTTTAATGTAGAAAGAACTTCAGAATTTGTTCTTTTGTTACTGTAATGCTGTCAGTCATCAAAAGAAAATAATGACAACATTGCTGATGTGTTGATATAAAACATGATATATAATAACAGCCCATGGCTGAGCAGAAACACACGGTCACAGCAGATCTCCGAGTCTGTACTCACTGGTCTTCTTCTTGACGTCCAGAGCGATCTTGATGCCCTGATCGAAGAAATCCACCACCTGCTGGAAGTCAGACTCCTTGAACTGACGGGACGTGAGAGCAGGGGATCCTGGGAAACCAGAGGAGCAGAGATTGAGAGTGTGTGAGAGAGTGTGTGCGTGTGTGAGAGTGTGAGAGAGTGTGTGCGTGTGTGAGAGTGTGAGTGAGTGTGTGTATGTGTGTGAGAGAGTGTGTGTGAGTGAGAGTGTGTGCGTGTGTGAGTGTGTGTGTGAGTGTGTGCGTGTGTGTGTGTGAGTGCGCGTGTGAGTGCGTGTGTGAGAGTGTGTGTGCGTGTGTGAGAGTGTGTGTGTGTGTGTGAGTGTGTGCGTGTGTGAGTGTGTGTGTGCCTGTGTGTGTGAGTGCGCGTGTGTGAGTGTGTGTGTGCGTGTGTGTGTGAGTGCGTGTGTGTGTGCGTGTGTGCGTGTGCGTGTGTGTGCGTGTAAGTGCGTGGTGCGTGTGTGTGTGTGCGTGTGTGTGCGTTTGAGTGCGTGAGAGTGTGTGTGAGTGTGTGTGCGTGTGTGAGAGTGTGTGTGCGTGTGTGAGAGTGTGTGTGCGTGTGTGAGAGTGTGTGAGAGTGTGTGCGAGTGTGTGTGCGTGTGTGAGAGTGTGTGTGCGTGTGTGAGAGTGTGTGCGTGTGTGAGAGTGTGTGTGCGTGTGTGAGTGTGTGCGTGTGTGAGAATGTGAGTGTGTGTGCGTGAGTGAGTGTGTGTGAATGAGAGTGAGTGAGTGCGTGCGTGCGTGCGTGTGAGAGTGTGTGCGTGTGTGAGAGTGTGAGTGCATGTGTGTGTGCGCGTGTGAGTGAGTGTGTGTGAATGAGAGTGAGTGAGTGAGTGAGTGAGTGCGTGCGTGCGTGTGAGAGAGTGTGAGTGAGTGTGTGTGTGTGTGTGAGAGAGTGTGTGTGTGTGAGTGAGTGTGTATGTGTGTTTCTCACCGAGTCTCAGGCCGCCGGGGGTCAGTGCGCTCTTGTCTCCAGGGCAGGTGTTCTTGTTGGCCGTGATGGACACCAGCTCTAGAACCCGCTCGGCCCGCGCTCCGTCCATCCCCTGAGGCCTCAGGTCCACCAGAACCAGATGATTCTCAGTTCCTCCTGAACAAACACACACGACACTCACCTTCAGTCAAAAGAGTCTGTCTGGATGAAGATCTACGGTTGCTTCGATTTCCAGTTCCCTGATTTAACAGCTTTTGTATTGAGGTTATAACGCATTCAATCATCATGAACAGCCATTCACAACCCATTCGACTGCT
>NW_015522278.1:0-1598 GCF_001515645.1 Sinocyclocheilus grahami | reverse complement strand
TGTGTGTGTGTATATATAATCATAACTCGAGTAATTAACTCCCTGGGATGCTGTTTTCGGGTTTATTTCGTGTGTTGCTTGAGATCAGATTCAGAGGACTCAAACCCCAGCTAGCTAGTGTATCTTTACCACCGAGCGAGCTGATGAACGTCTCATTTTCCTCAGTATCTTGACTGAACTGACATTCTGGTTGTGTATAATTAATAATAATCGTGGTTATTAAGGGTTGTGCTTTGGCTCAAAGGGGAAGAGAGTCTGAAACAAAGGAGAGCACGCAGCATATTCCCCCCGAGCCAGATATAAAGCCGAGAAACCGCTCCAAGCACCCATTCGCCCTCGCAAGCCCCTCAGACTCCACACCGCACGGGCTTCAGGACATCGAGGTGTGCGCTTTATACACGACTGTCTGCGTGCTAGCCGACACGCTAGTGTTAGCATGACTCAGTGGATTTCATCAGGAGGCCTCAAACACTGATCGAGCTCTGTACAATACACTCAAGCTGTGTGACTATCACGCATGTACTGTGTTTACACGCTACAGTGCGTTTTTAGACTTTATCTGAGCTGTTAAATGCTTGATGCATTGAGACAGAGCTTTGAGTAATGAGCTGCTGCTTTCTGAAGTCTATGCATTTATGGTGTCTTTCTAGCTTTGTGGTTTGCTTTTGTTCAAATATTTCACTTGGTTATCACTCAAGTCTTTGTTTTGCACTATCTGCTGTGTACTTTCTGTCATCCATACAGGGCTAAATGGACACCGAAACACATTGGGGGGAGGGGACAGTTGGGGCTTTGCCATTTTTGGCTTTATCAAAATATATGAGGCCATGTGTGGGGAGGAGGGTGCTCCTACTAGAGGTGTGTGATGTAATGGTGGCAGGTCGGGGTATTTATAGTCGGGACACACTGGTGGAGGGAGGCTGTTCTGAACAACATGTCACATTGCACCCTTGTGACGGATGAAAACTAATCCAGCCATGCATGTGAGCGAGAGTGAGGCAGACGCACACGTGATGCAGTCCATGTGGTGGCTTTTCAGGGGAAAACCTCTGACGCTGAAAGGCGGAGGCGAACTGCTGCAATCTTGTTTACTTCGAGACGTGAGGCCCCTCGCTGAAATGTCAGTCCTGACAGGCTCTCGGGGTTTATTGCTGGAAAGCATCGGCTGTTTCTCCGAGCGTTTGGATGTGGATGCTGTTTCTGCTGTAATGCGTCTCCGGCTGAACATGGTGTTCCGGCTGTTCCACCTACAGAGACATTTACACCTCACACTGCTGGTCAGCATTGACCCGTCAACACGCAGTGTAGTCCCACTTCATCTGCCTAGCAGGTGTGCGCGTAGATGATGCCAGTGAGATTAGTTTTGAGCGTTCTAGTTGATACCGCAACAAAAAAGGAGAAAAAAAACATGTTATTGAGAACTTTATTAAGTGTTACACTATAATTTACTGTTTACATAAATGCATAGCTATTCAGAATGTGACCATGGAGCAATAGTGGGTGATAAAACCAAAAGATTATTTAATAATTGAATTAGTTGTTTTATGATAACAGTCTAATATTGCAGTGTTTCCCCTGCCATTATATTAGGGGTCAAG
>NW_015522277.1:0-1598 GCF_001515645.1 Sinocyclocheilus grahami | reverse complement strand
TTATCATCCTCGCAAGCTGTGACAGCGCGCTCTTAAGGAGTTTCGGTGAGTTTTTTTTGTTTTGTTGGATATATTTGTTTGATATATTAATAACACTTAGTGCTTCTCAGTACTATCAGGTGGATAGTGTTATCGATCAATTTGCTGACAGTTCCACGCTCAGTTTTTTTCTTTTTACATAAATTTGTACAACACTTTGTGCCTCTCTGTGCTATTCGGTGGCTAGTGTTTTTTTTTTCAAGCTGGTACACTGACGGTTCCCTGTTATCTTTTTATCCTATACAGATTCAGTGAAACACCTCGTGCCAGTATTTTCTAGGCTAGTATTTTCCTGTGTTAGTATAGTGACGGTCCCCCACTTTTTATCACTTTTATATACGATTTCTGTGAAACACCTTGTGCTTCTTGGTGCTATCCGGAGGCTAGTGTTTTGCCACGCATATATGTTGGCAATTCCCTGCTAACCTTATCACTTAAAAGGGTTTTGTGAAACACTTCGTGCTTCACAGTTCTATATGGTGGCTAGTGTTTTTATACGCTGATAGGCCGATTGTTTTCCTCGATACTTTGTATTCTTTGGTGCGATCTGATGGCCAGTTGTCCATTATTGCAGTGGTCATGGCTCACGGTTCTATCGTTACTGGATTCCCATTAACATGTAAGCTGTGCCCTAATGCTCTTCTACCTGACGTTTACCCATGTCCGAGAGACGGCTCCGTCTCGCCGAATTGGACCCCAAATCCACAGTAAGACTCGGGGGAACAGAGCTGCCCGCAACCCACCAAATCAGAAACGTGGTGCAGAGCTGCGACTGCCGGTGCTCCCCCATCTAAGAAGGCAACGTCCCAGAACGAGAAGGTGGATGAAGCTTCTCTTTCTAAGACGGTTGCTGTCCTGTTGTCTGAGATGTCGGAGATAAAATGCCTTCTTCAGACGCTCCAACCGGTTATACCTGTCTCACCTGTAGCTATTACACAAGAAGATGAGGAAGGTCCCAGTAAGAAAATGGATGACGAACCTTTTAGTTCCTCTTCTCCTCCATCTCATGCTGACTTTGACGTGCTCTCTACAAGTGCATCTGACACATTCGCCCAGGCGAAACTTCCGGAGGATTGTAAAAAGCCACTAAGAGACCTCCCAATTGTTCCTGGTCACCTATTTGGACCTTATGTC
This sequence comes from Sinocyclocheilus grahami, assembly GCF_001515645.1. Taxonomy (NCBI): domain Eukaryota; kingdom Metazoa; phylum Chordata; class Actinopteri; order Cypriniformes; family Cyprinidae; genus Sinocyclocheilus; species Sinocyclocheilus grahami. The sequence goes on along the minus strand of NW_015522277.1, from coordinate 425 downwards.
CCAGAGCTTCTGGAAAAAAGGTTAAAGTTGTCTGAGGCCTGCACTCATCAATTGACTCAGGCTCAGCGCAATCCTGTTTTTAAGGTACTGGGCATTCAGACTCGTCATCGTTTTGCTAGACCAGAGCAACGATTCCACCAGCATTCTACACCACAACCTCAGGGGTTACAGAGGCCCCGTGCTAATAAGGACACTCAAGGTTTTCAACCTCATCAGCGGCAGTTCCCAGGGGGTCCACGTCAGTCACACCCACAAAGCTTGAAGTTATTTGGCCGGTGGTCGATCATTTTTTCGAGTCTACACCTGCAGTACTGGAGGGAGATGGCTATAGATCCATGGGTTTGGACTATATTGAGCAAGGGGTGTACTCTGCAGTTTCAACGCCGGCCCCAAAAGTTTTCAAGGATTATCCCTACAGTTATAAG
>NW_015522276.1:0-1598 GCF_001515645.1 Sinocyclocheilus grahami | reverse complement strand
TGTATGACTTTCTTTCTTCTGTGGAACACAAAAGAAGATATTTTGTAAATATTTTGGATGCAAATCATGCATTTTAGAGTTAACATGGAGGGACATAAAAGAAGATATTTTGAAGAGGGAATCCTGTTAATGCCACGGAATAAAAATCTAAAAAAGTTAATTGCAACTCAAAGTTCAGATAAGTCATAACTGTAAGATATAAACTTGTAATTGCAAGGGAAAAAAAGTCATATTTGTGAGATAATTTATTTTTTCATTCTATGGCAGAATATCAGTTTCAAGGCGTACTGAGAAACAAAGTCAGAATTGTGAGGGTTTTTTAATTCAGTGGAAACGGGCTTCCATAGTTTTTACCAATACAATGAAAGTCAATAGGGTCCAAAATAGCACACAAAAGTAATTTTTCCAAATCTTAATTTCTGTTCTGCAGAAGAAAGTAAGTCATACAGACTTGAAATGATATGAGGTTGACTAAACGAGAATATTTAAATTTTTGTGTGAAATATCGCTTTAAAGTTCAGTTTTGCTGTTTTCATACACCTAACTACACATTATACAGGAAATCTGTTTATTTGATGAGAACCGAGCACTTTCTGAAACTAAGATTTTTATGCTTTATTTATATAATTGATTATTGTGTAAATGTTAGTGCTAGAGTCATCTATGCAGTGTTTACAGAACTTATGTTGTGCAAAATGTCCAATACTGTAAATGTAATGTGTATGTATTTTGAGACAACCTGCCTTTCATTTCTATGGTTTTGGATGTTGTTTTGCGCATTCATATTTTACCATGCCATAATGGACACCTTAGTGACCAACATGCATTTGCTACTGAAAAACAAACATGCCAGAAGTGCGTCATTGCTGATAATGTTTTACTGTACTGAATAACTGCTGATAATATCACTGTTAAGTAGCTTACATGGCTTGGATATGTGATACTGTGAAGTATCAATGTGTACTGTGAAGTTCTGTCTTTGAAATATTTAAATGTCACTTTTGTTTAACAGTGAAGTGTTGAATCGAGAGCAGGAGGCTAATATACATACACTCATGTGGGTGGTGCCATATTCACAGGAATGCAGAAGACTTTTTTTCCAAATGTTGCCAAATGTTTAGACGCGCTCTGCTGTACGAGACAAATGAAATCATAATGTGAGAAGCATAATGACTCGCTTTTCCAGATGCAAGCTTAGAAGGTTTGTTTGCTGCCAAAGTTTTCTTTCTGAAATATGATGCTTCTGATCTGATATCTCTGGGATTCACATCATCCCATTTCTCAGATCGGCTTTCATTTCATGGTGAAGGACTGTTTTAGATGTGCTTACATACATGTAGTCAGTCTAATATTAGATGAGGGTGAAGAACTCTATTATTGATCAATGAGAACATTTTCAGCTGTGGATCACAGACTGAGCTGCTGATACTGTCACTGCGCAAAAAAAACAAAAACCTTTTGAAAGCTATTTTGTCTCATTTCCAGTAGTAAAAAATCTAAACATCCTTAGGACAACATATTTTTACCTGAGAAGAAATAGTGTATGACAATATTTTTCTTTTCTTTATTTTTTTAAATTATAGTTTTAAGCATAAATC
>NW_015522275.1:0-1598 GCF_001515645.1 Sinocyclocheilus grahami | reverse complement strand
CTGAATACTTTCCGTACCCACTGTATATATAAATACACACACATGTATGTATATATTTAAGAAAATGTTATGTTTATATATTTATATATAATATGAATATAAATATTAGTGCTGGGCAACGATTAATCGCATTCAAAATAAACATTTTGTGTACATAATATATGCGTCTGTGTGTGCTATTTGTATTAAATATATTTATATATAATATAAATTATATACACATATAACATGTAAACAAAAACTTTTAATTTGCATGCAATTCATCACAACGAATCATTTGACAGCACTAGATATTTCAAATTATAATTCTGGAGGTCAGTGCTAACAAGTACGTCCTTCTGTGCCACTGTGATGTATCGTTTGTAATCCAAGTCCAGGAGAGTTTGGCTAGCTTTTTAACCTCAGGTCTAGATAATCCAATAAGGTCCTCGTGTTTGCTCTCTAGCTTAAGAACGCAGATTCAGGTCAGAGCAGCACGAACTGCAAGCGCCGCTACGAACAGATAAACACGGCCATAAATCAGGATAAAGGCCTCGTTACAGTTTGCTGAAATGAGAAACGCTGGAGAAAGTGGCCTAATGTTTCTGAAATGTATTCTGCAAATATTGTTGTTTCTCTGGCTGTATGTCCTGTGCATTAGTCATGTGCGGCTCCTGACACTGATGGATGGGAGAGGCCCGTCGCTGCGCCATACCTAAAGGTGGCAGTGTTAGCTTCCTTTTCCCCCACATGTGAGGATAAAAATCTCTGAGCCCTGTTGTCATTATGAATTCGAGTCATGGTTAATCACTGGCAGAATGTTAAGATTAATTGAACACTTACTGGGCATTTATCGCTCCATAGGTTTAGCTTATCGGTTGTTTGTGTACTTGGCTAATAGCTTTGGCCCACGGTGCAGCCGCCCGCTTTGAGGGAAGTTAAACTGCAACTATTCCCAAAGGTTCGATTCATTTTGTGACAGGACACAGTGCACTTTCCAACCAGATAACGTATGAAAAGCATATGTGCATTTTGAAGTGCTAGTGACTTTTTTCTTAGAGGGGTGGTTTATCCAAACATGAAGAGTCTTTCATTATTTACTCAGTCTGATATAAATCCAAACCATCTTTATTTATTCATCAGAAAACCTAATTTTGAATTGCACTGGTTGCTCTTTTGACCGTTTTGTTACGATAGAGACTGCATCATAAAAGTGATCCGTATGACTTCCTTGCATTGTCAAGTCATTTGATTGGTTTGTGTGAGGAACAGAATGAAATAGTGCAAATGTTGCATCTTAGCTCTCTTTGCTGCGTTAATGCGGTGCCCAGTTCTTGAACAAATCATTCTTTTGTCTTTTCAATAATTCTTCGCAAAGCAGTCTGAACGATTTGTTGATAAATTGGACCGATTCTCAAGTTCAAACTCTATAACCAACAAGTGAATAAAAGTTTAAAGTTCTCTGTTTCTCACTCAAAACTATCATGCAAGAAAGCTTGGAATTCAGTGCATGAGTCATATGAGCTGCTTTTATGGTTCTGCAATGGTTATTTTGTCATGTTTTTGCAGCTTGAACATTTCAGTCCCATTCACAGTAGCATGGAAAATAATATTTTTTT
>NW_015522274.1:0-1599 GCF_001515645.1 Sinocyclocheilus grahami | reverse complement strand
AACGTACAGCGGTTTTCTGATGAACATAGCATACAGAGAAAGCGTGTTGATGATTCCCAGCTCGAGGTGAAACTTGCAAAATCAGTTACTGAGGTAGATACATGGGAATAAAAGTAATTGGAAGTCAAACTCATAATAAAATTTAGTGTTAAAATGATCTTGAGTAGTAAACTAAACAAAAATGTTTTTCCCACAACAGACTGGGCCAACATATGGAAGAAAAATTATGAAGGGATACCTGGCTTCAAAAGGTATCAAAGCATCAGAAGGCCGCATTGCTACGAACCATCAATCAGCCCTATCATACGGCTTGGTTTCATGTAGGTATCGCCAAAAAAATGATGGAAATACAATTTTTTTAATTAAGTGTGTTTGCTTTTTTTTATTCAACCATATCCTAATCCAGGGCCATACACTGCAGAATACACGGATCATAAATTATATTGACCAAAATGAAAAATTTGTGTGACCCATGTAGCAGCAGTGGATGGATGCTCCATAAAAATGGAATATTCCATTATGCAAGTGAAAAACAACCTGACAATATTTCAAAATGTTTACAGGTAACTTGTAACTTAATGATCTAGTAAAAAACAAAACAAAAAAAAAAACGTTTTCCATACATCTATGAAAAATGTGTTAAAATCCCTGTTGTCACTTCTTTGGTCTTAAAATGGCATGAATGTACACCCTTACCTCATTTAGTGTACGCGGATCCACAGATATGCTATATCTCCACTCAATCACAGCAACTCAGACCTGATCCACTCGGTTAACTGAAGCAGTAAACGCTACACAATGGCTAAATGTATTCAAACTCTGAATTGATTATAGCCTAGAAAGCGCAGAAACAAACTCTCCCCTTCCCTGAAAAGCCGTCACTTATCTTTGTTCAGCACAATCTGACAGTTCTATTAGCATTCCTGTAGAATTTAACTAAACACAAAGTATACCACGAGCGGTACAGTGGAACGCTAACAGAACAATCAATAGTCTTGTTCAGACTGTCAGTCTAAATCCGATTTTTGTGCAAATCCAATTGGAATCTGATCATATTTAGCAATTGTGAATGGCAAAACATCACATGAAATCTGATTTTTACAAATCTGTTTTAAGCTACATTACATTCTTATGTGGTTTAAAATCCAATTTAAGTTGTATTTTCTGAAATCCGTTTCAGGCTGACCGCTCGGATCGGATTTTGCATAGCTTTTTCATGCTCTCACACCACATAAAACGTAAAAGCATCAGACGTCATTGCAAACAAGAGGTGCTTCTCAATATCCCTCCTCCGTCCTCCATCCTGTGACCTGGAAACTGATCGAGCTCAGCCATCTTGTAGGACATCTCAATAGTTTATATGCGCCATCTTACTTCCGCGTTCCGCAAACCATAGTAGATCGCTTCCGGTTTTGTACGGTCTACGCTGACATGGCGCCGTTTTATACACGAAGCCTTCAGGAGCAACCAAAGATGCGAATAAACGATGTCCATCGGATATGCTCGCTAACATCTAAAACTGGATAAGGGATTCAAGTTATATGCTTCCTCGTACATTATGGACTACGAGGATATGTAAGCTAGCGGAGCGGAAATGCT
>NW_015522273.1:0-1599 GCF_001515645.1 Sinocyclocheilus grahami | reverse complement strand
TTATTATGACAGTGAATGATGACAGAAAGTAATCATGGTAAAAAAAACACTCATAATTCAGATAGGGACCACATAAATTAATTTCATTCTGTCGTCCAAAAAAAAGCTAATATTGGAAATATTGGCAACTCACCTGTTTTCCAGATGTACTGGCTTCTTTTTGGTGCTTCTGCCCCCAGTGAAAGGGACATTAATGCTACATAAAGGAGGGAAGCCCACAGGGAGAAGAAAAAGGAAATCGCATCCTTCAGAAATGCCATCTTTTGTCAGCTTCTTAGTATCTATCCTGCAGAGAAGAAACACACAATAGGTAGTCATTTTGTTCTAGAAACTAAGTTAAGATATCTTGTGTACAGTTTTATGGAAAATTAATCACCAGATACAAAAATATAACAATATTCATATTTTTATATTTTCTGGAAAATACTCCTGTTTTTCTTTTCATGTTACTGCGCAGTTCTGGGTTGTTGAGAAGTGGTTTCTTACTGGCAAAAGTCTGTAACATTTTGGTTTCTAGTCTCTCCTTCAATCTTAGTATATGAGATTTTATCCATCAAGCAGCTGATCATGTGGAAAAGTAATAGAACACATCATCCTACAATTCATCCTATAATTTAGGGTATGTTTGATGTCCATTGATGATAATTATATTTTTTCTAACAATTGTTATCAGAAATATCACATTTATCCGTCAAGAGAAAGCATATTAGAAACTGACAGAAATATTTTGCTTGAAATTGCCTTAATGTCTCTTAGGTATTGCAGTGTCCATTTTTTAAACAACTAGTTATTTTGATTTCATGACTTAATAATAAATAAAAAATCTTATCTTTAATATATGTTAAATTGTTATGTCTAAAAATCTTTTTTTTGTCACAAAGTAGCTTTTTTTAAAGTTAATTAAAATATAATTCAAAAACATCAATGTTTGAGCATCAATGCTCAAAATTATGTCAACTGTTAGTGACTGAACAATCACTTGCAACTATCATGTGATGCTATTTTCTTCTGGTAGAGATTTTAAAAACATTATTGCAAATGTCCTCTAATTGAGCGTCATCCATGTTGGGTATATTGTTATGGTTTTAAAATGATCATGTAATATGCAATAATATGTGAAAATGCTTTTATACAAAATCCTTCCTTGTCTACCCCACAATAGAACAAAGTGCTTCAGCTTCTATTATATATCTGCAGTACTAATTAACTTCCAGCCACAGATCCAGAAGTGTTTCATTACTTAGATGATGGTTTAAAATCTCTGTATAGAAGTTTTAGCACAATCAATCAGAAGAAGTGAGAAATATAGGATCTGCCAGAGAAGATTTCCTCCCTGGAGACACTAAACACATTTACACGAAAGCTAAACCTGTGAAATCCTTACAAATCCTTAGCCTCGTTTAAAACGTCTGTCTCTAAGGCACAAATAAACACCTTTCTGAGGGGGAAAAATATCCATGCAGTCTCTTGAAGGGAATTCATTGACGTTTGTTAGAGCTGACTGGATGAAGCGTGCACTCTGTTTGAGGAGAACATTTAAAGAGATGAACGGGACACTTTCTACACGAAGAGCCGTGGCTGATTCCACTCAGCTAAATT
>NW_015522272.1:0-1599 GCF_001515645.1 Sinocyclocheilus grahami | reverse complement strand
TGGGATACAATGTCTTAATTCTAAGTCTTAATCTAAGTCTTAATTCTAAGAATTAAAGTTGAAATTGTGAGACAAAGTCGCAATTATGAGATAGTCACTTAGTGAGGTATGAAGTCTTCTTTGTAAGAAATAAAGTCACAATTGCGAGATATAGTCACTTTGTGAAAGAGTCACAAATTTTGAGAAATAAAGCTGGAATTGTCAGATAATAAAGTCGCAATTGTGAGATATAGTCACTTTGTGAAATATAATAATCACATATTTTCATTAATAAAGCTGCAATTTTGAAATATAGTCAATTGTGAAATATAGTCACATTAAGAGAGCTAACATCTCAACTCTTAGAAATAAAGCTGCAATTAACTTAATTATTCTTGTCTGGGGCAAAAATAGGCTTCAATAAAAATCTCTGCAATTACAGTCATCATATCAGTTCAGCTAAACAGTGGGCAAAAATATTGTAATTTAATAACTGAATATATGCAATCCCTAGCTGTCAATGTCTACAACAGGAGTGTCTTGAAATAACAGAATACTTAGCAAATGATGTCATTCTGTGTTTGCTCTGATGTATTATAGATTTGAGTAGCAACAGTTACTAGGTAGCTGTTTAAGGACATGACTGTGGGCGCTTGTGCAGAGAACAACCATGCATGCAATTCTCAATGAACCAGAACTGACTTGGCAGTTTCTCTCTCTCTAACTCTCTCCCTCCCTCTTTGCCACATTCTCCCAAATTTCTGCTGAACTTTGCCCTTTGCAGACTCATGCCAAGCCACAACGAACCTATGGAGGTCATGATGTCATTCTGAAGTGAGAACGCTTAGAAAAAATAAAAGAGAAAGCAAGACTGTGGAATAAATCTATAAAAGAGGGAGTGAATCAGGAAATAGCTCTCGGTTTGGGAAACACATAGAGCGAGAGGGAGCTTTGCCACAATTTAAATTGAAACAGGGTTTGAGAAAAAGCAGGGAGGAAATAATGTGAAATGGAAAGGCAAAAGAACAGCGGCGGGGTTAGCAGTCGACTTCGATTTGAATCGGTTTTGTTTTTTTTTGTTTTCTCCTCATTGCGCCCCTCGTCCTGCACCTCCTCTCTCTCGCATGCTGCCGTGCCTGGCGCTCTCGCTTTACGCGTTTTTAATGGGTGTCTTCCTAATAAGGCTTTTACTGCAGGAAATTTCAGCACACCACATTGCGTGAGGCGACGAAAAGCTCCATTCTCGGCTGGGCTCAGCACCGTGCCAGGCTGCCTCACGCTTGCCAGAGAGGAAGGGAGGTGAGGGGGATGGGGTAGTGGTGTGGGTCCCGTGCCAACATTACAGCTCTGCAGTTGTTGTTTTTTCTCTGACAATAGCAAGTGTGACCAAGATACTGAGAAACCCAAAACGACAGAACGGCAGGGGCGAGCAGACACTTTTCTGGACACTCCAGTGTTAAGTCGCTTTCATTTGCACTGCTGCTCTCCAGGTTTTTGAGGTTTTACAGTGTCTTCAGCTGTGTCAGTGTGAGCAAGGCAGCTTTTTTTCTTCTTTTTGCTCATTTCCACCCTCTTCCTTCTTATTTCTCATAGTTTGTTTTGTCAGATTTCCAGCACTCT
>NW_015522271.1:0-1599 GCF_001515645.1 Sinocyclocheilus grahami | reverse complement strand
GGTTTTGTACTCTTTATTGACTGCTACAACTGCTGCTGCTTCATACTAAAGACATTCACTGAAATCACATACTTTACCGACTATATAGTTGGTGAAAACAGAATGTGAACAGGGTAGTCTATTACATTAACATACTGACTGAACCACAAAAAAAACTGATCAAAATCTATTTTAAAATCTGTTCTACTTGTGTTTCTGAAGGTTTTAAGTTGTTTGAACGCCATAATAATAAGTAAACTCGAACACCAATAATAAAGTAAATCTTCAGTTCTTTGCAATATTTGTATATTTGGGACAAGGCCAACCGTACGACAAACCTCTTAATTCATCTACTATTTTGAACATTTTTTCAGCCATTAAAAATGTAATAAATTCTCAATGCTGTATCCTTATTAGCATTTTGCAGGGCTCGCACTTCACTGCTGGTTATTTCTGCTGCAGAGAGCTGCTTTATAGGGATATAAAGTGAGAAGAACTGATGGTGCTAAAAAATACTGTCATTCAGGGCTGATAGTATCACATTTTGTAATTTTGCGTAATGACTACAAAACCAGTCATGTCCTCCAGTCATTCGTGAAAAACGGTCTTTTCCAACATCTGGTCATTATAAAATATCAAGACACATGCATAAAACATAACAAATCATATAATAAAATGTAAAAACTACTAAATAATACAGTGAGTTGCTTAATAAATACAGTGATATGCCCTCTAAGAGGCAAAAAACAAGAGCAAATGATGCCATACACCTCAGGAGTGTCATTAGACAACTACAAAATACAAATCCATTATTTGCAACCACAACAATGAGCGTGTCTTCTCACCATGTTAATAAGCAGCAGGTATGATTTATGAAATAATCATTTGGAAAGACCAGTTTTGGGGGGAAAAAATCTATCAACACTAAATATTTTCACTGTAAATAAGCAGTAATTTACTGACAGCAGCTACACCTACAAAGTACTGTTTTTTTTTATTTTTTTTTTATGTATTTAGAATTAGAGTGTGTTAAAAATTGCCCTTAAATTAACAGTTATAAATAAATACTGGCAGCACATTTGCCTGTAGTTTACTGGTCATTTTTCAGTTCTTCACTTACTTTACAGTATGTTACTGTAATGCACTAAATTACAATAACTGTCCTGTATGTTTATAAACTAATATTTAAAATGTTAAAGTGAACACATTAGTACTCTTTACTCTTTTAATTAGAGTACACTAATAGAACATTTCTCAAAAAAATTTACTGAACTAAACAAAATCATTAAAATGCATATTACTGTCAACCAATAGCTGCACAAATGCATTTTTTTAACTGCATCAGCAACTCCACAGTTACTGTCTTTAAATAAAGCAACATGCAGCAGAACATCACTGTTTCTCAGCTCATCCTTGACTTAAACAGGCTCTACACTTCAGCAAAATTTTAACCCTCAAAACTCAACAAAAACCCTTTAAATCCCAACAGAATAGAATGTGAAACACTTAATCTCTTTATCATTAACACATCAAACAATCCTTCATTTCAGCATTTACTCTCCTTTAATTCAGTTCACAAAACTTTTTTTTTCTTTTAAGTGCAATATGACTTCACAGTTT
>NW_015522270.1:0-1599 GCF_001515645.1 Sinocyclocheilus grahami | reverse complement strand
AAAAGAGGTAGAGCATAAGAAGCAAAGAAATGCGTTAATAAAAGAACTGGGAAATATATCTAAAGTGATTTAATTTTACTACCAAGGTCAAGTTAAAACTTTTAATTCAGTGAGAATTTTAAAGAAATTTACGCTGAAAGATATTCAGAATAAATTATACAGATGATCTATGGCAGGCATACAAATCAGCATGGCATGAGATGTAGGAGTAACATTAGTAATTACAGAAAACGGAACAAACATCTACACACAGACCAAGTACCCACAGTCAGTTAATATTCAGGTACAAACCAAATGTAACCTTTCTGTGTTTTTAAAAATCACACAATAGCAGTAAAAAGATACAAAGCACCAAAGTAAAACTACATACAAAAGGACTGTAATAAGAGAAAAAAAAAATTAATTGTCCACAGGTGGGCAGTATAAAACAGACGACTTCGATTATTTCTTGTTCTTGGCCTGATTTCTTGGGGAGCCTTTCAGTAAATCTCGAATCTTGAGGTAAACCCCTGTTGCTTCAGCAACCTCTGTAAACTCAGGTGTGTCCTCAAAAGGAATTATTCCCGCAGCAAATCTACTACGGTGTGGAACGAAAGTTACTTTATTTACAACAGGTTCCTCCATGTCGTCGGCCACTTGCGCATTTGACTCCTGTGTGCTTATCTGAGGAGTGTCTGAAGTTCCATTTGTTGCATCATGATTAGTGTTTTCCTCATAGACTTCATCCAGGACAATAATGTCACTCATCTCCGCTTGCAAATCGATCACTTTTTTATTAATTGAATGTTTTTCCTGGCCATCGCTGGCTGTTTCATCTATCCTCTCATCCTCACATGCATTAGTTACTGGTTCAACAGGTGACATTGGTGTACTTTTGATTTCATATGCAAGACTCGAGTTCTCCATCTTTTCTCCGTCTTCCTCCGAGTCAAGTTTAAGTGAAGTGACGACACTAGGGGAACTTGGGACGGGGGTCTCAGAAGCTCCAGCTTCAGAATCACTGTTGGTTGCAGTATCTGCCTTCTCAAGGGCTGCCCAAAGAAGCCTTTGCTGCTCCTCCAGTTCCTCCAGAGTCAGCCCATCCTCTGACTCTTCCCTCTCAGTCAACCCTCTGGCTTGAGCGGACGGAGAATAATTTGTAGGTGGAGTTGGGGGTGGAGTTCCTTTAGGGATTGGAGGTGTGGATGGAGGCGTTCCCAGCGGCAGAGGTGGAGCAACGCCCAAGGAAGAAGAGCCAGGAGGAAGTGGTGGGGGGAACTGGAAACCATCAGATCTAATTTGAGACATGTCATGATCTGTAGGAGGACAAAAATTAAATCATGAAATTTTTTCACGATAATTAAGTATTTTTTTGTGATAATTTAAGCAACTGAAAATATTTGGCCGAAAATTTACTTTTTGGAGGGCAAAATCATTGAACGATACTGTAACGTTTAATTAGCACTTCTCAGATGGAGACGTCTTTTCAATGGATCTTCATTTTTATCAACCAAGATCTTTAAGTCTATGCTTTTTTTAGTTGATGTGTAAACATTATTAGTAGTATATTTATCATTCAATAATCACAAACAATATGGCAACACAATCATCAAAAAAAAA
>NW_015522269.1:0-1600 GCF_001515645.1 Sinocyclocheilus grahami | reverse complement strand
TTTGTTCAAGATCATTTAATTTAGCACTCTACTAAATTAAAATAAGCCTTACTCTTTATTTATGCCAGAAAGAAAAATCAATAACCAATGTTTGGTAAAAAGCCACAAAAAAAACGTATTCAGATGTCCTTGACATTTTAATTGCATCTAAGGGCATAACTAAATTAATTTAAAATCATACAAAAAGATTAGAACAAATCTGTTCTAAGAAAACGCTTAATTTAATTGGAAAAGTTTTCCTCAATTTAATTAAGGGTTATTGAACATTTTATATTTTGACTTTCTGGACACACAAAATGGTTTAAATCATTCTAGAAACCATTTTAAAGCTATTGTGTTTTAATAGCTTTATTTCTACGCATAGCCACGTCTGTAACACTTACATGGTTTTCCAAGTATGCAAATTAATCAGAACTAGTATTAATCAAAGGATAAGTAGTTCTCATTAGTGAGAATGATGTTAGTTACCATTACGAGCAATTTTTATGAGCAGAAACCAGTTTCCTTTACTGTTATGGTAGTAGATCATTGGGAAATTGGTTGAATTTTCCCCAGTACTGAAACCATCTGTCAGATTATTCAGTTGGTTACGCTGCTCTCAGCCAATCAGACAGATCTGCTTCCATCAGTAGATGTCACATCAGTACAATACATTGCCTCTAAGATAGCGAATTCAGAAACTTCAAAGTTGACACCATTTCCAATGCCTTGATATATGAGCAACACAAAAAATAAAACACTGAACAGAGAAATAGAGAAATATATACTATATGAAAATATAATAAAGCAATATAACTTTGCCAAGATAACAGACTTAATGTTGAAATATTTTTCATTTGTCAATCTAAATATTTATTAATAACTAAGATACTGTTAAAAAGTCAGTGAGATTTTAAAATGTTTTTAAGTCTATGCTCACCAAGGCTGCATGTCTTAAGTAATATTGTATAATATTATTGAAACTTAAAATAACTAAATATATTTTAATATATTTTAAAATGTAATTTATCCCTATGATGCAAAGCTGAATTTTCATTCAGTCTTTCTGTGTCACATGATCCTTCTAATATCCTGATTTTGTGTTTTAAGAAACATTTCTTATTATTATTGTTGTTGAAAACAGTTGTGCTACTTCGCATTTTTGTGGAAACCGTGATATATTTTTTTCAGGATTCTTAATAGCATTTAGAACGGCATTTATTTGAAATATACTGTTTTTGTTCCATTATGAATTTAAAATAGAAACCTTTTGTAACATTACAAATGCATTTAATGCCACGTTGCATTTGACCAATTTAATGCATCTAAAAGTATTAATTATTTTTTTTATCTTTACATTTTTTTAAGTCGTTACTCACTAATAATCTTTCCCATCCCAAATAGCGATCTCTGTTCTGATTAGCTAACCCTCTGCGTACTGACGTAGTTCACATTGTCCGTCACAGCGGTGTGTGAAGCTACTGAATACCAAGTAGTCCTTGTGATGTCATAGATACTGTGATGATTTCTGAAAAACATGTTTTTGCAGTCTAGTTTCCATTAATGCTCTTGGTGGACTTAAGAAGAAGCTTCATGTTAGAGTAATGAAGAGCAAAAAAAA
>NW_015522268.1:0-1600 GCF_001515645.1 Sinocyclocheilus grahami | reverse complement strand
CCAGGGATTTTCACAAGTTTATTTTGGGAGAAAACAACATGAAAAGGTACTCAATCATTTTTTTATTGTTATTTTTTATTTGATGTAGTTGATATATTTTGACCAACTACATTTAGGCGGGTTTCTATAATTGATAGATACCAACTATTAGGGCTGCATCTAACTATAATTTTTTTGTGATTTATTCAATTTATCTGCCTATCTATTCTTTATCTTATTTTTTGATTAATCAATAATTTTGATAAAACTGATTTTTTTTATGCACAATAAACCTGTTGTTTAGGATATTTGATATATAATTAATATTTGATATATGTGACCCTGGACCACAAAACCAGTCATAAGGGTCAATTTTTCAAAATTGAGATTTATACATCGTCTGACAGCTGAATAAATAAGCTTTCCATTGATGAATGGTTTGTTAGGATAGGACAATATTTTGTCCGAGATACAATCTGCAATCTGAGGGTGCAAAAAAATCTAAATACTGAGAAAATTGCCTTTAAAGTTGTCCAAATTAAGTTCTGAGCAATGCATATTACTAATCAAAAATTAAGTTTTAATATATTTAGTAGGAAATTTACAAAATATCTTCATGGAACATGATCTTTACTTAATATCCTAATGATTTTTGGCATAAAAGAAAACATTTTGACCCATACAGATATACCCCAGCAACTTAAGACAAAGGTTTGGTGGTTCAGGGTCACATATAGTTGTTTAGTATGGCAACAATTAGAGTTGCGAGTAATGAATACTTTGGTTATTGATCAAATTAATCTGTCAAGTATTTCCCTGATAAATCGATGAATTGAGCAATTCAGATGCAGCTTTCCATGATGTTCATGAAATCAGAAAACAGAGAGGCAGGGGTTTAGTGACGTTGTCATAGCATTAATAAATATGCATTTGTTTAAATAAAATATTATTAAATGCCCCAGAAGAATAATGAAAAGTTGGCCTATTTTATAGGACTTCAGGGCTTTTCAGGTCCAAATAAAGCACCTTTATTTGAAATTACCTGAGGCTATTAATATCTGTCTCAACCAACCTGATCTCAGGAGAAAACATAACTATTTTATGGCATTTTCATGTGAATTCATACAGTGAGATTTGTACGAAAATGAAGATGAAGCTTCCCATCTCTAAACTTTACTGTCAGATTGGGTGTAAGCAGGTCATACGAAAACGTACGAATTGGAATCTGAAAAATTCATATCAACCACTGTTTCGCCAAAATATGAAATAGTTACAAATTTCCATAAGACTATGTTGTTCTTAACCCGAACCTGCATGGGTCTCAGGAAGACTTTGCGTTTTCAGATCCAAGCGGACCAGACCGTGAAGACCTCTATAGTCAAGGGTTCAGGGTTTGACGGGTTAGCATGGGCAGTTAGCCACAACTACACTATCCGGCAGCAAAACAGCATCTATCCCCATGAAAGCTTTTCAAAATTGTCCCTGTATTTTCTTGTGACGGCTTCAGCCAATCAGCATTGTCATGACGTCATTTCCCTGCAGGAATGTGTGAAGTAATTATGAATGGCAAACATTCCATCAGTCCAATGGAAGATTTGAATTTTGAAATGTCTTTAAAGGT
>NW_015522267.1:0-1600 GCF_001515645.1 Sinocyclocheilus grahami | reverse complement strand
TAAATAATAAGCAATAAATTAACAATAAATAAATACGTTATAAAATTAATTGTGATAAATTAAAATATCAATTGCATATTATAAATATAAAATAACAAATAAAATTAAAATTCTAAAATGAAAAATAAATCTGAATATCTGTCAAACTACCAGTAAAACTTAAGCAAACCTGACTTAAACCGGAGTTCTCATTAAAAAAAATTATCACACTATACATTTACAGTACTATAATGAGCTGGAATGGATAGTAAAGGAAAAGTAGTAAAGAAGTGCCTACGCGTGTACCTTATAAAAGGATGTTTAGATAATGGCCAGAGCTGGAGATATATATACATATACATATGTAAGGATAAAAGAAACTAAAATACTTTGATCTCCTGAGAAACAAACAATACACTGGCATCTTCAAGACACCCCACAGAGGGGTGGTGCAGGAAACGCCTCTCTCACACATGCATCAGTGCCTTTAATCTCCTCCCTCCACTGGATTCACTCAAAATGATCAAGAATATAATGTTCTAAATGAATGCAAATAAGATTTACAGTCATGTTTGGTTTCATTTGAATAGTTTCAGGGCAAGTGGTACAATGGTCTTAATCTTACTAAAAGATAATACAGATCCTAAGAGTTAAGAGAAACTTTGATTACCGTAGAGAGCAATCCCATGCAAATTACCTTTTGTTCCCATTGAGGTGTAGACCACCCAGGTCTGGGACCTGGCTTAATGCAAATTCCAATTGTTTGTACAGGCCTCCATTTGGAGGATGTTTTATCTTGGTTTTGTATTTAAAGGATTGCAGCAAAAAAGTCAGCGCGATTCTGTAGCCAGAGAGCCCGTAGTACAGAGTATCTCCACACATTCTGTACTATGTATTTTTCGAATACATCTAATACATTTAATCTCAGGTATGCATTTTACTCTTAGATTCGTCTTTGAGAGTTTGATGTCTTGTATTGATTTGATATAGTTGAATTGGCTGTGGAGATAATTGGCACAATACATATTTACCTGACTGATAATAAATTGTTACATTTGATTTATTCTGACTTACTCTGAAGTTATTTTCTCAAGTAGATTAAGTGAAGGCTTATGTTGTCCGCAAATCTGCGTCCAGGGTTAAGTGCACATTAGATCTCAGGAGATGAAGCATGGGGCGCATCAGGTGAGATTCTAAATTTCTGACTAACCGCTTGACCTTAGTTTAAGTTGTACTCAGTTACGGTAACCATGTATATGTTTTCAGAATTAATTAAGTTGTACGAAGCTAGATTAGCTGTCGGAGTCTAGACTAAGGGTCTAGAAGAACCGCTGATTAATATTTGGAGTGTTAATTAAGTTGTACGTGGTTATACTAACTATCTGGGTCTAGACTAAGAGTCTAGAAGAACCGCTGATTAATATTTGGAGTGTTAATTAAGTTGTACGTGGTTATACTAACTATCTGGGTCTAGACTAAGAGTCTAGAAGAACCGCTGATTAATGTCGGAATATTACATGGGTAGCTGTAGGGGGCGTCGACATATACATACATATATACACATACATATATACACATACATACAGTGGGGAAAAAAAATATTTAGTCAGCCACCAATTGT
>NW_015522266.1:0-1600 GCF_001515645.1 Sinocyclocheilus grahami | reverse complement strand
GTAAGTGGAAGAATTTAGGTACAAGTTTGAGGCAAAATAGATAACTGATGGCATAGCCCCTTTACATACGTACAACCATTTTAGCCCAAATCCAAATATTCATCTACTAGATATTTCTTGCATTTGGAACGAACTGCAAAATATACAATGTATACGATAATGCTTACTTAGCAGTCAATGTGGCATAATTAAAAAAAAAAATTCTCATTTTCTTAATTCATCATGATTGAGTGTTGCTGTCATATACAGTATTAAATAGAATCGCACTAGGTAAACAACTTAATTTTAATATTAATAGCTTCTTCAAGGTAATTAGGGGCCTAAAATAATAAAACCTACAATATTTTCGTCATCACTGACGATTTTAAATTTGTAATCAATCTAAAGTACCTGTTTGTGTTTTTCATTCTTTTATTTTAAGCAAACAAATGTCAGCTAGTGATAAGTAATGCATTAGTGATAAATGTACAATGTAAAACAAAAACAAAAATCTGCCAGGACATTATCTGTTAATTTTATGCAATGCGTTAATGCTAAAACACAATGCAATGCGGTGCAATATTCAAAATACAGGTGTTTTACGGAAAATGTCTTAATTTTAATACAGTACCAGTACATAGTTTTTTTTTAGTGTTATTTGTCTAGACTTATATACTGTAAATTGATTGTTACTAAGCCCTTGTTTCTGTATGCAATGATCTTGCAGAAGAAAACTGCTTTTTGCCCCTATGGCATGTGAAAGGTGTGTGGTCAGTTTGCTAACCTTCATCCACCAGCCCCCATAAGCACCGATTTGATCTGCAGTGATGCAATGGGGGCTTCACTGTTTTGTGCTCATTCTTGCACTTATCTAGACCCATGCAGAGAAACCACCGAACAAGATGACACACTCACATTTACACAGAGATCACAGAGAGACAGACAGAGGAGCCTGGGCCCCTTCTGCCTCGAACAGGAAGGCATGAGTGCAGTTTTTTCATAAAGATTATTTTGTTCTTTGAACCTCTAAATGTTTTTAATGTAGAAACAAATTAGGATGAGAGTGAGGAATGAGACTTATCCATTTTACATTTAATTAGGCAAGAATTGTCTAAAATAATATTTCAGTAGGTTACCAAACAAGCACTTTAAGATCACAGTATGCACATCATACCATGTGCCGAATGAACTCTGTCGACAAAGCATACAGTATGGTGCATGTTAGTTTTAGTTACTTTCTTTGAATGCATTTATCTAATCATTGTCTATTTATAAACATTACTTATAGATTTATAGCAGTAGAGTGGTGACTAGACCAAAGTTTATTTGATTCATGCTTGCATAACAGTTTTTTTTCTCAATTACTTCAATGTTTTTATTTGTCCTATTGATGGGTAAAAATCATTAGTGCAGAAATGTCTTAATATCTTTGAGAACTGATTACAGTTAAAAGTCATTGATTAAAGTTAAAAGTCAAGTTAGATATTGAAGTTTATCCCAAAAAAACTTGCTAAGTTAATAGATCGCAATGCAGTTGTCGTGAAGTATTTGGATGTGGCCCATCTTCCTCTGTTTAAGATGAACAATTATGAATGCAGTATATATTGTAAAAAAAAAAAAA
>NW_015522265.1:0-1600 GCF_001515645.1 Sinocyclocheilus grahami | reverse complement strand
CTGAAAATACAGCTGCGCATCACAGAAATAAATTATATTTCAACATATATTCACATAGAAAACAGCTGTTTTAAACTGAAATAATATTTCACAAAATCTGTGCTTACAATTGCAGATCAACCATGGCGAAAACATCAATCAAGATTAAGCAGACATGATTAAGCAGAGATAGCAGACATGAGTGATGAGATGCAGCGGGAGGTTCTACAATGTGCTTTTCTGGCTGTGAATATGTATGAAGATGGCTTGGACATTGCTAGCTACATCAAGAAGATTATAGTCATTTCTTTCTTCAGGAGCTTAGTGGTGCAGAATGAGTGTTTTGGTGAAGTGAGTTCAGTGGAACCTAATACTGTGTGTTTTTTTACAGGAATTTGACAGAAGGCATCAGCCCAACTGGCATTGCATTGTGGGGAACTGCAGTAGCCATGTGACACACAACGACAGCTGTTATATCTCCTTTGATGTTGGCAATAAACATATTGTGCTTTTCAAGATGAACTGAGCCACAGCAACAGTTCAAACACATTTGGTTAAGGTGCTAAGAAAGTCAGGGTCTGCTTTTTTTTTTTTAGTTGTGGTGATTTGTTTCCAAATTTTGTTGCATGGCTTTGGTTGTTTAAATAAACATGATGACTATAATTCACTGTGGGCTTATTTAATTTTTAGGTCAAAAACCTGACAAATCCCATGGTGACTGTACTCGGTAATTATAAAGCTACTGTATCATATCTGCTAGGCAAATTTCTAAGGTCTAAGTCATGGAGGAGGGATGGCTGCTGACTCCAGTGGGCCGACCGACAGCGGCGTAGCAGGTGGCGGAGGAGCTCGAGGTGGAGACGGAGAGCCGATGAGCCAGGGCGACGGGGAGGATCCGGGGGACCAAGGCGGTGCAGATGTCGCCGGCGACAGAGGTGGAGATGGGGATTCAGATGGCCGCGGTGGAGCCGGAGCGACAGAGGACTGAGGAGGAGCCGAAGGGATGGAGGAGTCTGGCGGAGCCAGAGGAACGTGGCGCAGCCGGAGGAGTGGAGTCCCGAGGCACATGATGGTCGACAACAGACCAAGGCGGAGCCGGAGCAGGAGCGATGAGGGAGCCTGGTGGAACCAGTGGACAGATGAGCAACGGCGGAGAGGAGGGAGCTAGGAGCCATGGTGGAGCCGACGGGTCAACGGGCCGAGGCGCAGTCTGGAGCTTAGAGGCTGGAGGCGGAGGTGAGGGATTCTCCGACGCTGGAGGATGGCAGTCCCGCAGAGCTAGCACTGTATAGATGGTGGGCTGAGGGCGAGCAGAGGGGCTGCCAGATGACAGCGGAGGAGGAGCTGGGAGGGCAGACGGGCATTTGTGAGCCTCCGGGCTTTCAGGGCTGAACTCAGGAACATGAGCCCTCTCTGGGCTTAACTCTGGAACGGGAGCCCTCTCTCTTTCAGTGTGGCACTTTCCCCACGCCATACTAAGCTCACCCTCAGCCACAGTGCAGGGGGCGGAGCTCCTCTCCACGCTCTCACTGTCCACGGCACTCTCCCTTGTGGCGGGCTTGGTTGCTGGCTCTTGCACCTGGTCTGACGAGTTCAGGGCTCTGGCTCTCCGTCAGCGGTG
>NW_015522264.1:0-1600 GCF_001515645.1 Sinocyclocheilus grahami | reverse complement strand
TGCAAACAAATAAGTAATATTCAAAATATGCTGCATGTGTCCTAACATTGAGGCATAGACATTTTTTGTATTTTTACATTGTTGAACTGTCTCGTCTTCATCCTCGGGGTGGGCAACTCCACCCCTTGAGGTCCACTGTCCTGCACGGTTTACCTCCATCCCTAATCAATCATATAATGTAATTTATATAACACCACATAATTTTTTTTATGTAATTCCGAAGACTTTGCTTAGATTTGATCAGGGTTGGAACTAAACACTGCAGAATGGTAGGCCTCCAGGAGCAGGCTTGGACACCCCGGTTCTACCATAAAATGAGCTGTGTGAAACCCTGCAAGAACAAATCTAGTTTAAAATGCAAAGATGTAGTCAACTAAATGTAATAATATTAGTTTTACATGCAAATATTAACATTTGCAAAAAAAATTTTTTTTTTTACTTTGTAGAAAGGGGACTGTGTACAGGGGGCCCAGAGGCCAGGAGGGCCTATAAGGATCTTCCCTAAGGGCCCCGGCCCTGGAATGCGATTTCTACTGAGGGGGATCCCCTCCCCTTGATGCATGTATAATCCTCCTCCACCTACACCCCCCACAACCACCAAGGGGGAACCCCACCCCCACCCCAGAATGCACAATAATGAAATAACCAGTACAGGGGGCACAATTTACCTTGTGACACCTCTCATTGTCAATATTGAGGATAATCTTTTTTTATACCCTAATCTGCCAACATATCTCAGGTAATATGCATATTGCAAAATGCGATAAATAACAGCACGGACAACATATGACATCATTTTCTGTTTCAACATCTTAAGACAATGCTCACCATTAATACTAACAGTTGTATTGCATTTGTTTTTGCTGAAAAAAGTAAGATTAATATATGCCTACTTTCTACACTTTCTGAATGTCCAGCCCCATGGGCGGACTTGTTGGCTTTAGGTCAAACTGACAAAACGAGCACAGAACATTTGAACCAGGTCATGTGACCCCCATACTCCAAACAACCTCAACTATGATTACGATGACAGTATTGGATGAAAAATGTTCTCACGTCTCCTACAAGAGACTAAAGAATATGTATCCTGTGGTGCACGTTGTATGTTTAAGGGTTAAATGTGCTCAGAGGTTATGTTGTATGGTTTGCTAGCATGTAGTAAATGGTTAAGCATCCACAGCTATGATCATATTTTATTGCTTCAGTGGGTGAACTATTCATAGATAAGCAATACAGCCTGCTTTCTTGTTTTTAAAGGTTAGGATGAGAAAATGTCCCTTTTGAAATAAACAACAAGCAAGTGGTTAATTTATAAACCTTTTTATACAGTATATATATTTTTTTGTATTATTATTATTAATCCAAATATTGCCTTCACGCATTTAGTTTTTAATTATATTTAAATGTTTGCGGGTTTTAAAGTTGTGTCAATACAATACATCAAACAGTATGTCTGTTTACATATTCATTTCGGGATATTTGAATGATAGGTTGGATTTTTCTAAATTGCTTTCCAAACCTTGAAAATGCGACTGATATTGCTTTCACAAGAAAAAGCTATTTCTCATGTGCTGAAGAGTAAACAGAGTCGGAAGATATG
>NW_015522263.1:0-1601 GCF_001515645.1 Sinocyclocheilus grahami | reverse complement strand
TCACCCTTTGTTCCTCACACTGAGCTACCGTGTGGCTTCAGAAGACGCGGAAAATGGTGCGTGAGTCATAAGGTACTTTTATCATGCTTTCATGGTCCTTTCTGGAGCTTGAAAGCCTCTGGTTCTCATTGACTTTCACTGTATGGATGAGAGCAGCTCATACATTAAACTTCTGCTCTGGCATTTGACAGAAGAAAGATGCATTCATTAATAGCAGGATTTTTTTTACAAATTGTTTTACAGTTACCTACACATTACTACAAAAGGTGGACAGAATAACTGATATGCCTAGCAATATATAAAGAGCTTACTAAGGAGTACAGGTATCATTCAGAAAAGCTTCTGTTCTTCATTTAAGAAAAAGAGCTGTAGAATAAAGGGGGTGGAAATTTGTGCTCTTGAACTTCCCTTCTTTAATGGTTCTAATAGAATTTTTCAAGGAATAAATACTTGGAAAACAAAAGTACAGTGTTTCCAAATGCTGGGATTGTTCCAATATAATACATGTAAAGTGGCATTAAGAACAAAATGTGTTAGCATAATGCATTTGTTTTAATAAAATACCAATGACAAAACACATATGCATCTGTATGCACTCTGAACAGTCAGTAACTTCACTGATTTACAGCAGGTGTCACTACTACATTAACTGATTTATAAGTGTTTGCAATCCACTAAAAAGAACCAACTCATAGGAGTCATTCGCTCAGGAATCAGACTTTGCTGTTTGCGCTGCATGTTTTGATTCACTAAAAATAACTGACTGATAAGCTCAGGAATCGGACTTAACTGTTCACGCATAGGGCCTCACTAGACCCTTTACTGAAAAAGTGAAATATTCTTAATAAATACTTGTCTGATCATGGAGATTACTATATACCAAACTGATAATTTTGCCTGATAATATTGCAGCAATCATGTCATGCCCGCTTTCTATCAGCTGTTTAGAATCAGAACTAGTGATTGGAAAAGTGTTTACAAAAAGGTCTGAAATACTTTGCAATTCAGTTTGATTAGTGTGGACAGTACACTGAATCATTTGACACACACTGGATCAGTTGCAATGGTTTCTCACACCATAACCTCTGCTAAGACTTTGGGGGAAGTCGTGGCCTAATGGTTAGAGAGTCGGACTCGTAATCCAAAGGTTGCGGGTTCGAGTCTCGTACCGGCAGGGATTGTAGGTGAATGTACAGCGCTCTCTCCCACCTTCAATACCACAACTGAGGTGCCCTTGAGCAAGGCACCGAACCCCCAACTGCTCCCCAGGTGCCGCAGCATAAATGGCTGCCCACTGCTCCGGGTGTGTTCACTGCTGTGTGTGTGCGCACTTTGGATGGGTAAATGCAGAGCACTAATTCCAAGTATGGGTCACCATACTTGGCCACATGTCACATCACGTCACGTCACGTCACTTCACTTCACTAAAGAGGTACTTTATGAGACAGAAAACAAGAAATCCCTGAAGAAGCAGTTTTTACCTATATGAAACAATACACAGATGTCTTCTTAGTGACAAAACTGCTCTTTATTACACCATTCAGTTTGTGAACAAGCAACACACTCCAGTTAAAGACCATTTATATCCATATATCTAAAAG
>NW_015522262.1:0-1601 GCF_001515645.1 Sinocyclocheilus grahami | reverse complement strand
TACTAGTCGACGTCAAGCTTAAAGCGTCATGGCAGAGCATTGAATCGAATAATCGGTGCAACCTCTAATATATATATATATATATATATATATGACAGTGAAGACTATTAATTTAAAATAATAGTCTCTTCATCAGAAAATCCAATTTCACTATTGCCACCAAAATTTGCAGCAGCACAATCATAATAATAGATTCACCCAAAAGTGTTCTGTTGACATCTGCTAAACTTCCCAGCATGCCCGGTGTGTTTCAGGGAGTTGCATCAGACGTCATTGTATTTTTTTGAAATTGCTTGTTTCAGGTTGGATTGCTGCCGTATGCGATTCCATCTCCAGCTTTTTCAGTTGCTGTAAATTGACCTTGCAAGTACATTTTAATCTGAATGTTTGTGCTGTTGGAGTGTGTGATAGACTGGTTTTTCTTCTGAATCTGGCTTCTACTTCCCTACACAGGCCGGTTTTGTTGTTTGATGTATTTTGAATGCTGCTGACTTTTTGTTTATTTGAAACTAGAGTCGAATTGCACCATTGTAAAAGCTCAACCTGTACGTGTTTGGCATCTTATTCCCACAGCTGGCACATAAAGATCCACATTTCAACTCTATTTTCTGCATAGCTAGAGGCTGAGAGTGCTAATTAGCTAAGATTGAGGTTAACTGCTAAATGTTACGTCCCGAATATTCACAGATTCTAGCTGTTAACAATCACTGTACATATTGTGACGTGCACATTTGGTAAAGGTTTTCAAGGAATAGTTAACCCAAAAATGCACATTTTATGTGCTTCACTGTATGCTGTAGCTGAATGGAAAAGAGCAGCATGAACATTTCTTGAAATATCTTCTTTTTTTTTAAAAGAAAGTCATACCAGTTTGTATAAAAGCTTATTTCTGCCACGGAATAAAATAATAAAAAGGTTGAGGTTTTTAATCTCACAATCTCACAAATCTCTGACTTTTTTTCTAAAAGCAAGTATACATACAGTATATCTTACAATTGGAACTTTTCTTTTCAGAATTGTGAGTTTATAACTCTATATACTGGGAGATAAAGTCGCAATCACCTTGTTTATATGTCTATTTTGGCGGAAATAATCTTCCATAGGTTTGGACTGACATGAGGTAAATTTCATTTTTGGGTGAATTATTGCTTTGACATATTCATATGTTGTCCATCAACACAAGTTTTACTCCGTGTCGAGTTTGTTTAATGATTTGTTTGCTTGAATGATCTGACCGAACGCCTCCTGGCTTCTGCTCTGTATATTTATCAAATACCATGAATATTTTCCGGCGGCGTTACCGTTGATGGGCTCCACGAGGACTGTGGGGCAGATGCCAGTCTGAAGTTTTGCCATGGAGAGGCATTTGGTTTTGGCCTTAATTATTAACTGTAGACTTACGGAATACAACGTACATATATAGACTTAAACATATTTCAAGTTCAAAGAAAAAACATAAACTTGAAATGTTTCAAAGCCTTTAAATAGCCAGTAAATACCATTTAAGTGTGTTGTATTACCTGCTTTATTTGCGACTTGAGACCCGAAAGAGGTTTTTGACTGATTATCTAAATGTTTTTGCTGGATGAAAGCCATTTATT
>NW_015522261.1:0-1601 GCF_001515645.1 Sinocyclocheilus grahami | reverse complement strand
ATATATATATATACCTACCAGGGTAAAGATCAATATTTAATACATTTGTGAAGTCTCACGAGGAAAGAGAAAATGCAGACGCAGCATTTAGTAGAGCAGGGCGTTTCTCACACTTCATTGAATTGCTCACCGCATTACATTTCTCTTTCAGAGCAATTAGAACCCCAGCACTGAAACACCTTAGCCTTAATTTAACCTTGCTAACCAGGAGTGATACGATCTAAACAAACTATAAGATCAGTTCATGATACCTAAAATGCTTCATGCTTTATGTTGCATGAATATATACTCTTTGCAATCTTTTTCTATTGCAGTTGAGATCCAAACACATATGGATAAAAAACACATATGGACATACCTAATACTATACTGTATTTCTGTCTGAATTTATTTGCTTTACAACTGTTAAAAATAAACACTATGAGTTAAAGGAATCATGCACATTTGGCCAATAGTGCCATTTTCTAGGTTTATTTACCATTATGAAATTGACAACGCACGTGAATGAGGTAAATCACATGTCTGGAGTATGGCTGTGTAACTGAGAATTTGAATCTCACCAACTTGAAAATGTGTTTTCTTAGTGTCCTTCAACTTGCTTCCATCCTTGGTACAATTGCTGTTGTAAGTTGTTGTTGTTTTTTTCTTATCTGTCAGCCAAGAAGCTTTCAGTGCATCTGGTTATGAGACTGACTTCACTCGCTTCCTCCCGCTCCTGTCCTTGCTAGCTAAGCTGAAATGGCCAAATGAAAATGCATTTGCGATGACGATCTGAAAGAAGCCTCTCCATTTCTTCACGTAACACAAGGAAATGCGAGAGCGATGTTTTTCTGTCACAGTAAATGTTCATTTTCTGACGCCCACAGAGGTAAATCAGGCATTGCACTTGGCTTAAAAATGAAGATATGACACTAATATGATATGCAGCGACTACACCGTAAAACATTTCTTCTCATTGCACTGACATCTTACTGTAATCAACTCCTGAAAAGAGAGCCGTGCATCAAAATATGCCATTTGGTTTTTGCCCACAACACAGATCTTTTTACTTATGGCTTCAGAATAGAGAATTTCAACATTGTATTTTGTCTGCAGATGAAATGGTCTCTCGCACAGACTGTGCATTTGACATGCGGTCAGATCTAATTTTCCATGGGCAATTA
This sequence comes from Sinocyclocheilus grahami, assembly GCF_001515645.1. Lineage (NCBI taxonomy): Eukaryota > Metazoa > Chordata > Actinopteri > Cypriniformes > Cyprinidae > Sinocyclocheilus > Sinocyclocheilus grahami. Next base: position 438 of record NW_015522261.1, on the reverse strand, counting down.
AGCCCAGTGTGATTGTATGGCCATCATGGCATGCCCACAGGTGTCTCAGCATTTGTCCCAGTGTCAGGAAAGCAGCGTGGCCCCAAGGAGGTGAATTAACATTTAGTCATGGCAAACAGTGGCATTTTAAAGACGTCCACTGCAGAGAGAAATGACAGGTGACTCTGGAAAAGAGGCAAACGTGTGAAGGTGTGTGTACTGTCATTATCTCAGATTTAAAGTAATCAGCTGTGCAAACAGGCCCATGAGAGAGGGAGGGGGAGATTAGGAATTAGATGTAATTTTGTTTGTTATATTGAACTGGACCAAAAAGTAAACAGAGTGATTATATTTGCTTCTTGAAAAAAAAAAGTTTATATAAATTATTATTAAAAATATTTTTTACAATAACCCTACTGTTATTATTATTATTATTATTATTATTATTATTATTATTAT
>NW_015522260.1:1183-1415 GCF_001515645.1 Sinocyclocheilus grahami | reverse complement strand
AAAAAAAGTTTAATTCAGGCGAACCGAAACAACGCATGTGAATGCCACCTGCAAGCAGCACAAGGTGAATTAAATGTCACAAATGAACTGGAATATGCTTGCAAACAGACAGGGAAAACACGACGCAGAACTTCCCCTGGCAAGCAGGCCCAGACCCCCTCAGCCAAGAGTCCGAACCTGCGAGGGGGGGACGAGAGCCCACTGTTCACACGTCACCAACCAGCAGCCACAA
>NW_015522260.1:0-800 GCF_001515645.1 Sinocyclocheilus grahami | reverse complement strand
TCCTCATCCTGCAAACACCACGGTATGTCCAACAGCAGTCCACCACAACATCCTCCTCCACACCCTTCACACAGGTGCCGAACGGAGGCTACACAAGGACAGCTGGACACGCCTACTTCTGGGTTACAGGAGCTGCTGACACTTGCAAAAGAGCTCCTTGAACAAAACTCAACTAAGGAGTACTGAGAAGGACAAACTTCTGACTCCTTGCCTGACGCAACACAGCATCAGACCCCTCCAAGGGAGGAGCATCCCTTAAAACCAGTCTACACCACAGAAGCAGCCAGACAACGTTGGATGGAGCAACGAGCCCACATGCCCAACTACGAACCCTCTACCAACACAACGCAAGCTCAAGTCGGTGCCGCCACAAGAGCAAAGCGACACCGCAAACATCAGATTTCTAGTGACGTTCGGGCAAAACAGAGGGCTAACAACCACCTGCTGCTCTCCTGCCATCATCACTAGGATGACAGGTGACACAGCCTCGACACCTGCTGCATAAGCTCGAGGACCCATACCTTGCTACAGCCTACACCACCACGGCACCACAACCACTCCTGGAGCCACCACTGTCTCCCAGCCGTAAGTGGCAGGTGTGTGTTCGATTGTTCTGCACCTTTGACATCGCTCGTTGTTGTCTATTCTACGGACAACAACATCCGAAAAGGGGGATTTTGTAGCGTCTGGACCAATCAAAAACACAATTTTACATTTGATTGAACAAATCAGTTATTCATTAGATTAACAAGTTTTCACAGACCCCTCACCCAATAGACTGGGCGCCAGGATGTCTGCGA
>NW_015522259.1:0-1601 GCF_001515645.1 Sinocyclocheilus grahami | reverse complement strand
ATAGTAATATACTAAGTATTACATAGTAAATACATAGTAAAATACTTAAAGTGGTTGTTTAATTCATTATTAATTATTAATTTGTTAGAGTTATTCATTCATTATGTGGTAATATTAAAAATTGTGAAACCAGTGAGGTTTTGTTCAGTTTATAATAGTTTGGTGTCGTGACAAGCTTAATTGCTATTTAATGATGTGCATGACAGAAATGGTTAAGAGATGCATATAAATGACAAGGTTAAAAAAAATGATCATATTGCCCACTCCTAAGCAGAGGAGATAACTGAAAGTTGTCATGGCATAATACTTTTGCATATTACATAATATATTACATAATTTAGAAAAGGAAGTCTCAGAAACCCAACAATTCTGAAGTACTCATGGGCTCATCGTGAAAAATTTAGGTTATATAATAAGGGCACCTCGCTTTCCCCCATGACACGTCAGTGCTAGAAAACAAGCTGTGCTTGTCCCGTGGTAGGACTCTGAATTCAAAGCTTTCCTCTCAAATCCACAGCCTCATGCTGGTGTCCTTTGTTCTGGCCCACTTGGTTAGAATAAGATGTTCCAGGCACATTCTTTGCGAGGCTGGTACCACAGAGGAGCAAACCTCTCACACAGACAGCGATTCACTGTTTTCCAAACCCCTGGGGAAAGATGCACACCGTTCTTCTCAGATCTAATGCATCTAGGAAGAATTCCAGCACTGTTAAATTAGAGCACCCTCGCTTTGGCCGCCTACAAAGAGTCTCTTTTTGAGGAAAGCTTAATAAAAGCAACTCCAATAAAGTTGCAGGGCGGCATCTTTCTTGTTATTTTTACACACTCATCATTTACAACTCATCATGCTGAGGAACTAACAAACATAAGTTCTGTATGTTCAAGCAAATCACCCATGAAGGGTAAGAGTCATTGGGAAACTTGGTATATTTGACCTCTTGCACCAGCCCTGGGATTAGTAAAGAGTTCAGGGCAGAACTACTACCCTACACTGATATGTTTGTGAGGCATTCTTTTATGGTCGTGTGAAAGTAACTAATGTTGCTTTTCAAATCCTCTTTCTATAGGCGGAGTGCAGTAAATGTATCACATTCCCACACCCGTGTAAAAACAAAAGCGTAGTGGCTTACCTAAAAAAAAACAGACTATTGGCCTTGTCAATATAAAATGCTCTGTCATAAGAGATCTTTGTTTTAGATTATTCTTGGAGACAAATTAAATTCATAGTCTCCAACTATTCACTGTTTACTGCTTTTGTAAAACAGTAAGACCTTTCAAAAGCTTGTACTTGATGTAGGACAGGTCAATATTAAATCATGAGACACATTGGGATCATAATTATTTGGGTCAGACTGGCTAGAGTAGATACTGAGATAAAACACCCCAAATAAATTTGAGAAAGATTCAATATATGAGATATTATATGCATACTGACTGCAGTCAGTAAGTCTTGTAAAACATGCTGTCACATCACAGAATCTGAAACTATGGTTTGTAGAATGGAAATTTGTCTGTGGTTATGACTTGCATGCAACCCTAGGTGAACAATGGGTCATGTATTGTTTGGCTCTATGTCAGAAGTAACTTATGCCTAGTACTGC
>NW_015522258.1:0-1602 GCF_001515645.1 Sinocyclocheilus grahami | reverse complement strand
TTGAGGGTTTTGGGATGCTAATGACACTGAGCTGTGATTCTGGGTACCAGAGCTTTCCCACACTGAACAATAGACATGTGCCTATTCAGATGCTAATAACAGCTTGATCCTATAATAAAAATTCCCTCGGGAAGCTGTTGAATGCTTGTCATCTAATACCAGATAAAACCCCATTGACTACAGGTTGATGTATGTGACGGATATGTACGTGCAGATACAGAGACATTTGTGGATCTTTAAGTGGCACTAATGGAACTGAAGTTAAAAGCAGTTTTTAACTTTGTGTGTTTGCATTTTACAATGATATAATTAACAGAATAGTACGTTTTGTCGCATTTGGTGATCAATTTAACTTTGTTTAGTGCATAATGCTAAATAACTTGTACAAATACAAATTATTTTTCATTAGAAATATCAGTTTACAAATATTCGTTATGGTGAACTTTGTTAATGGATTTAATTTGACAAAGTGTGCTTTAATTTAAATAAATAACTTTATATATATATATATAAATATATATATAATAGTCCCAAATAGAAGTGTATTCAAAATGTTTCAAAACCAGTTCAATAATAATTAACATAAAAAAGATACCAAATAATAAATTACCAGAAGACTGCAAAGAAACCACATTCTATATGTTTCTGTAGTTTCAGATAAAAAAAAAATATATAGTATTAGTGTTCATAATGTCCCAAGGCTCTTTCTGCAAACCTACTAATAATGCCAACATTTTGGAAATCTATGCATGTGAATGAAAGTTGAAGGAATAGAGCACCACGATGGAACTATAAAAGTTTCGAATGAGGTCACTGACCCCTGTTCTCTAGTTGAGCTCTATTGTCTCTGAGGGTTTATTTCTCACACTCTATTCATTCACCCAGTTCAATTACACAATAGATGTCTGTCTACTGAACATCACATTCACTATGTACTTTAAGTAAAGCTTAAATATGTAAATAAGGGCTGTTTGTTTCAGGATTTATCAAACATTCAGTAGCTACTAACAGTATTTGAACACTTACGTCACACTCAGTGTTTAAACACATTGAGGCATTTTAGTTTCTACCTCTAAACATGATTTTATACACTGATGCTAAAATAAATGAAACCACGTACAGTAGTAGAGTTGAGCTTTGTTTATTTTTCTTATGTATGGAAAATATTTCTCATACACATTACTTTCACTGTTGAAAGCATTTGTTTCAATACATGCTGCTTCATTAAACTGAAGCTCTAAGCAGAGAAACGCCCTCTGGAGGACATTGATCACATCAAAAATGTCAATAAATGTGTCCAAAACACATAATATCAGCAGATTTACAACAATGTAAATACAGTAACATATACAGCAGTATATAGAGTGTGCATATATAGATAAGATCTCTATACTTAATCAATGCAGGTAAGAGGTTTACATTAACCCTCATGGACGGATTTCACATTTCTTTTCAGAATTAGAAAAATTTAATTTAATTTGTAGAAAATCCTCATAGAGGAGAGTGATATACTGATACAGGTATAATTTTTCCAAACAATAAATATGATCAAAAAGATCAATAAATGCCTTTTGCCATTTGCAAATAAAGGTATTTCAAAAT
>NW_015522257.1:0-1602 GCF_001515645.1 Sinocyclocheilus grahami | reverse complement strand
TATATCTTTCTGTTTGGTTTGAGAGCAACTCTTTTTTTTTTTTTTTACTCTGGTTTTATTCCAGTTTTAACATAATTTTTCTCCTCAACATAATAAGTGCCCTTTACAATTTTAGTAGCCAAGTTGGCTGGTGAGTGAAAAAAGATTCAAACCCTGCACAAAAGGTTTAATCACAAATTCACTAATGCATTGAGGCAAAGGTCAGCATGAGTTTTTTTTTTAAACAATAATTTGTGCACTAATAACAGAACCTTCATGTCATTTTTCAAAACTCTAGACACATAATTCACAACCGATTATCAAAATGCACATTTTTCAAATCACTTAACACTTTTTCCAAATGTGTGGATACAATACACATGAAACAAAGATCTTTTGTACATTGAACTAAAATCACCGGTTCAAAATGACACAACTTAACATCAAAGTATTACTATTTCAAAATGCAACTCATGCATTACATCTGAACTGAGTGTCTATTCATTTCATTACAATGATCTAACTATCAATTGATATAACTGCTCAAAATGCTACATAACTATTGCATTACTCTTGACACAGTTTTTATGGAAAATGATGAACAATGTTAAATGTTTAGATTATGAAAGTGAAGCAACTGAGGACTATGTTCAGGTATGATCAGTTTCAAGATGACTGTTGTTGGTTGAGAGCCCTTTTATTCCCCTTTCCTTACTGTAACCCAAATTTTTCTCCACATGGAGTTGGAAGGTTTACAATAGGCACCTCTCAAAAAAGTCCCTCTTCTCCAGGCTATAGACGACGCATATAATGACATCACAGGAGGAGACCAATGTCAGGCCTATATTTGCCATGCCAGAAGATTTTTTCGAAGATGTTTAGTTAATGAAAACATTTATTGTGATGTGGATGAGAACCTGTGGCCAAATCCACAAGACATGGTTGATAAAAAAAAAAAACATAGAAGTGCAGTGAGGAACACTCCAGTTGACATTTTATTGTATGCCTACTGTAGTTTTTTCTTATCTATTTTTTTCTTTTTTTAAGTTTTTTGAAAAACCTGTTGTGTTGATTATTTCAGCAATAATTATCAAATTTTGTTTAATGATTCCTGTGTCTGTACTTTTCTCTCTAGTCTATTACAATGATGTATGAATGTGTAGAACCATAATGAAAACTGCATCGTGTTTTGAACAACTATATTTAATGATTGTACTTAAAACTACACCGTGAATCTATGGGTATCTTGTGTATGGGTGATCTAAAGTAATGTTCTATGATATTTCATAATAAATTAGTTTTTTGAACCAATGCTTCTGCAAATGCAAGGCTTCTTTAAAGATATGAACGCAATATGCAAAGTTTTGAACATTGGACAGCCTTGTGTTACAAATAATGACTGCTTTGAGTTTTGTGTCTAGAGTTTTGAAAAATGACATTAAAGTTCTAAAAATTGGTGACAAAATGATTGTAAATAAAGTTTAAAACACTTTTCCAGTCACGTTATTTAATAGTCTCTTCATTCATTCCAGTCTCTTTTTCTGTCTGTACTGCTGTTTTTATACAATATGCAGAATGTCAATGTGCAACATGATCACATGGTCACTTTATTTATCAGGACTT
>NW_015522256.1:0-1603 GCF_001515645.1 Sinocyclocheilus grahami | reverse complement strand
ATTGTCTCTATTTTAACATGAAATACTGCTATAGCTTAAAAGTAAAAAGAAAAGAAAACTTAAAACTTAAACTTAAAACTTAAAAGAAAACGATGCTCTTTAATGGTGATAAAAAAAGACTAAAATGAAAAACAAACAGGTATCACGCAGGCAAGTGTTAGATGAAGCAGAGAGGCTTTTACTGATTTCTCCAGACGGATGTGATCATGTCATCCAGTGTGTAAAATTTAGACAGAATATGACAGCCAGTGTGTGTGTATTTTATAGATTTTCTTCACCAAAATTATCACTCAAAAAAAGAAAACAAACAAAACATAAGAGGGGAAAATGATCGGGGTGCCACTCGTCTAATCATCATCAAAGTTCTGTTGTAAAAGGAAGTTTGCAGCCAAATTTTCATTCTTCTCACAAGCAAAGTAGGCCTGTATAACGAGTCCTTCTGGGAATCCAAGGGCTTTTAGCTGAGGAAGAAACACAGAGGAAACACGGAAAGGTTAGATAAGACCACAGAAAGACTCCTGGTGTCCGTTTGGGGAAAAGACTCGCGCACCTTTGATCGTTCGCCAGACAGATCCTCCATCTCTAATTAAAGGGCCACGGTGTAATTAGCTGAACTTGAAATTCAGTCTTCATGGCTTTAAAAAGTATCTTAAGCCTCAGACTAAAAACAAAGATATTCTATAGCTGAGGATGCGCCGATACAGACTTTCAGGGCTCAGTTGTGGCCAATAATTCTAACTATTAGCAAACTACTGTGAACACATGCACGAGTAATCCCGCTAGCGCACATGTTTTCATGCATTACTTGTGCACTCATTACAGCTTTCCCAGTTACAGGGTCCCAATCCTTTTAAGAGGTTTTAAAACTAGGAATTGCAATAGAGCATGCAATGTTACCATTTAATTAATTAAACGTCAAAATGTGGCGCTGTCTCACATTCTACAGGCTTGTGGTTTCAGAGCAGTTTGCAATAACAATGCCACATGATTGCTTTCGATCTACTGTTGATGAATTATGACTGTTTACTTTACAGTCTATTGTCTATATGTGACCCTGGAGCACAAAACCAGTCATAAGGGTAAATTTTTTTTAAAATTGAGATGTATGCATCATCTGAAAGCTGATTAAATAAGCTTTCCACTGATGTATGGTTTGTTAGGAGAGGACAATATTTGAAAATCTGGAATCTGAGGGTGCAAAAAAATCTAAATATTGAGAAAATCATCTTTAAAGTTGTCCAAATTAAGTTCTTAGCAATGCATATTACTAATCAAACATTAAGTTTTGATATATTTACGGTAGGAAATTTACTAAATATCTTCACGGAACATGATCTTTACTTAATATCCTAATGATTTTTGGCATAAAAGAGAAATGTATAATTGTGACCCATACAATGTATTGTTGGCTATTGCTACAAATATCCCCCAGCGACTTAACACTGCTTTTGTGCTGCAGGGTCACATACGTGGCTGTAAGCGTGCAGATTTGATCTCCATCATCTGTTTAAATGAGCACCCTGTTTTCCAGTTGCATGTGTGTGTTAGTTGATGCACGTCTTGAAAAGTGTTATATTTGAGTTGGCAAATAATACAGTGGCAC
>NW_015522255.1:0-1603 GCF_001515645.1 Sinocyclocheilus grahami | reverse complement strand
GCTGTAGAATCTATGACATTTGCACACTACTGTGAATTCCCATGCTGGTTTATTCTAGTTTATGATGGAGCTGCTCAACCAACATGATCTTTCTCATGATGCTGGTTGACTAAGTCTTGCTAGTTTGTTGGAGTCAGAATGTGTGCTGCTAACTAACCATCGTTGGTCTTTATTTTGCTGTCATGTGCCAATAATGATGACCATTAAATCTACAGTTCAAGTTGGTCTTGAGGTGTCTATCCGGTCTTTTTCTAATGGATCTGGATCTTTTCCTCTGCCACACTGATCTGACTCTCCCGCTGCGCTCCCACAGGGGCTGCTGGGAAATCAAGCCTGTTTCAAATTCCCAACAACCTCAAATGGGAGTTTTTCCTCTGGAGGTGTTTACTGCTCACAAAGCATTCTTGCATTTTACTTCCACGCTATCATGTTCCAACTCCAAACCTGGGATTCATTAGTAGAAATGTAACAGAAGATTAGATTAAATAGTTGAAAACATGGACTATAATAACAGTGAATGAATAGTTTTGGATATCAGGATTGTTTTCTGTGATGACTGGTGAGCTGAAGGTCCGGCACGTTTGCACGCTTGAGCGTTCGCTGAGGCTCTGGGTGTAGGCCAGACGGTTGACGGTGGGATAATCTGAGACTTTGTGTTTCTTTCCACTTAGGAAATGGACAAGCTGGAGTGATCCATGACTCATGCTGTGGAGAACACAAGGGAGACTTGTCATTTTTGCCACGTTACATAATTTTACTACTTTTCCATAGACACGTGTAGCCCGTGAGAGAAGGAGCTTCAGACGTCAGAGCTGTGTGCCTCACTTAAACGTGAAGATGTTTTAAAGAAGTGCTCACAAACAGTAGTGCTGAGAGTTTCAGGAGTCATTCCTAAAACAATGTGGCTCTGTTTGAGAATGTGAGGAAAATGTTTTGGAGAAGATGACTGTTAATCAGAAATCAAACCTATATGGTTCAGGTACAAAATGCTGGTTTCTACTTTTACACCTTTTACATGCAGAATAAAGAGAGTTTGTGGCTTAGTTTTGGCTAGTTTTGTTAGATTCACTCAACTACCTATGAATGTATTTGTCGTTAACATCACAATTTCTCCTGCAAGCCTACAGAGCGGTTTGGAGAATAAATGGATGGATCAAGAACTTTTGGGGGGGAAAGCTAATGTGCAACTGAAAAAGTCTATTATAAAATTTGCCAGCATTTCACAAATATTTATGAGCTTCATTTTGGAAACAACTCTTTGGCTTGGACCAGGTCTGGCAGGAAAAACTCATCATTAACATTTACTGGTTCTTACTCCTGCTCATAGTCCAGTAAGATCATGTCCTTTGGATCATAGAACGCACAAAGCGTTTTTTGGCTTATTTTTTGAATGCCAATATGCCTATATGCCAATATAATGCCTGTAGAGGAACCTTGTCCATCATGGTTGAATTTTTCTGCATCATCCCATGATTGCTTGAGGTTCAAAGCATAAACCTTGAGTGTTGATTAGCCATGTTTGTTCGCATTGAGATGCTTCAAGCAGATGAGCATGGTCTATTTAAAGTGACGTGACATGTGGCCAAGTATGGTGACCCATACT
>NW_015522254.1:623-1603 GCF_001515645.1 Sinocyclocheilus grahami | reverse complement strand
ACAGTTAAAAAATATTCATAAAATATATTTAAGTAAAGTGCAAATCAATTTTGTAAAATATATTTTTTTTAATAATTGTTTTAAAGTGTGTTAAAAGTTGTATTGTGAGAATAGACAAAAGCATGCTGCTAATATATTTTTATATATTTAAAGATTTAAAAAAAATTTTGTTGGTATATTTGCAATGTACTATTAAAACAGGTAATATATTACAAATACAATAAAGTATACTTTTTTTTCACCAGGGCAGCCAGAGTGAAAAGAGCGGGATCCGCCGCAGTTTAAAAAGCCAAGAGGCACGATGTGATTGGCCGACAAAAAAATAGCCGTTAATATTTTAAGTTTAATAAATTGAGATGTATACATTGTATATTTATTTTATTAATGTTTTTGTCATTTTAGAGCTTTTTATGTATGTATGTATTTATTTGGATAAACACAAACTGCCGGCCCAGGAGATGACACATTCACTGTGTCAATCTGTCCAAAGGCTTTTTTTTAAATTACACATTGTGTGTTAAAATCCTACACAACATGTGTCAGAATGCTGTCAACACAACCATATAATGTCAATTCTTCAAAATATAAATGGTAGGAAAAACAGTTGAAAGAATAAACTGACATAAATGTACAGATTTGTAACAACAAACACCCTCAGTCTGTTGACACCAAAGAAATAATTTTTAAGTGGCAAGCCGATAAAACTGCTCCAATGAATAACAATATTGTTATTTCTCAAATTATGACATAAATAATACAAAAACAAACACTAATGACACTCATCAGCCACTACAGCTAAATATCTACAGCAGCACAATATGTCCAAATTAATCTAAATATAGTTTGTTTTCAAGTAAGTACGTTTATTGCAATAAAGTAACTTAATTAGAATATTTACATGTTGTATTTGTATGTGCAGAAACCGACAACAATCATAAAACCAAGAATAAAAAGCACCAAAGCCTAACCCTAACAATTAA
>NW_015522254.1:0-269 GCF_001515645.1 Sinocyclocheilus grahami | reverse complement strand
GCCAGACGCACAAGCATGTGGACAACAGCCTGACTTAGCGAGATGTTGAACATGTCTGAAGACATCAGTGAGTTCCACTGCACAGTCTCTCAGCACACATGCAGTGCACATACAGAGGAAACATGCTACTTTATAATAGAGCATTATATAACAAGGCCAGCAATACACTAGAGCCTGATGGGAGGGGAATTTAGCATCAAGCTCATCTGAAAGTGAAAGTGACATGTATGGTAGTATGGGAACCTGGAGCTGATGAATGAATTAATTTC
>NW_015522253.1:0-1604 GCF_001515645.1 Sinocyclocheilus grahami | reverse complement strand
AAAAAAAAAAAGTGTATGGATTGACTCTGGACAGATGTGTATATCAGTGTTTACTGTAGAAAATAACAACCATGTCATTCAAATCTATATATGTGAAATACAAATGGAACTATTTTGGAAGTAAATGGTGACCAGGGGTTTATAAAGATTTAAAAATGACAAACATACTGTATATTTCTAGTCTTGTAAAGCCACGTGAACGCTTTCTGTGATGAATAGACTGAAATGTGTTATTTACTGATCATTTTTAGCAATGCTGCAAACTGTGTGTATAATGTACATGAGAAGTGTGTTCCTTTTATACTACATTTGTTTTTATTTTTTTTGTAATTTTTAAACTTTTTAAGTTTTATTATAAGAACCAGCATAGTTATTTGCTTGTGAATACAGTGTCTCCACAGTTTAAAGAGATAATTCACCCAAAAATGAACATTCTGGCATCATACACTGCTTTGTCTGCAAAATTCTTATGCATAACACAAAAAATGATATTTTGAAGACATTTGGCATCAAAACAACATCGGACCCCATTAACTTACATTGGCTTTGGCAAAAACAGAGACATTTTCAGAATATCTTCTCTTGTTTTCCACAGCCGAAAGAAAGTCATACAGATTTGCAATGACTAAATGATGTGGTGATTAAATGATGACAGAATTTTTCATTTTTGGATGAATTATCTCTTTAAACTGTGGGAACCGTTACTCTAGCTAGTTCTTGAGACGAATCAGTCCCTAAAACAAATGCATGAACTTTCAAGTAGAAGAACTATCATTTTCATTTGCATGCAGTCTTGAAGAAAGGTGAAATTGAAAGTCAGACTATTATTTGTGTTTGTATAATTTTTTTCCTTCATTGCATTCAATTCTCACTGCAAACACACAATGGTGTTCTACTGAAGAATCATCACTGATGCAGCACAGATGTTAAACAGTGGTTTTAGAAAAAAATATTATGTCCTCTGTGAACACAAGGAGGCTGTCAGGGTTAAAGAAGCGTGCTGGATGGAGATGTACGGTTTGACTGGCCACTGTTTTTATTGGGCTGCTTTTTAATTTTTCTTCCATAAAGCGTCTTTCTGCTGCTCTAGCTCTGCAGATCTTCCTAGTGATGCAAAGTGTGATTTAAGGAACTCAAAGGAAGGAATCTCTTTACTTTTTGCGTCTCTGGCTATTATTGTGAAATTACCACCCATCTTTCTATTCTCAATTTGCATCTCCTTCACTCCTGTCTGATTTCAGGTCATTCCTGTCTGTGTTCGGCCAGGCCTTTGGACCGAGAGACTCTTATTTTTCCTCTTCCACTTTTATGACGGACATTTATAGCTGAGATCATATTGTTCTCATGCTGGCGACACGTCACCTGATGCATTTAGCACAGCCGTTAGGTCATGTTTTTGTGGCGTTCACTGGCAGGTGAAAGTTTGGAGACTCTTGGTAACTTGGGATGTTGGTGACGTGACGGGGGATTGAAACAAAATCTGCAGTAGCTGGAGATCACATCTAAACCACATACCATTGTGGTTGATCCTGAAGATGCGTCATGTTATGCTGATATTTGGTGTTAAATTCTTTATTTCTGTTTTCTTTCTTGTGTCTATGCAG
>NW_015522252.1:0-1604 GCF_001515645.1 Sinocyclocheilus grahami | reverse complement strand
TTGACAGATGAACCAGAAGTGATATTTACATTAACAGTTATGCATTTACGTTGATACATAAATGTAAATGCATTTGGCAGGCGCTTTTCTGCATTCTCTTTCAAGTGTTGTTTACGGAAGTCAGCAGTATATAGTGTGTAGTGTGCTAGTATTTCATCTTTACTGGCTCTAGACGTCCACTAGTGTTTGACCCGTGAAGAGCTCGGAGGTGTTTCTTTCTTCTGAACGCTGAAATTAAAGGCATTCCTTTGTGGCCGCAGCAGAAGAGGGATGTTAAATTAAGCTGCTGCACCTCCTTTAAAGTTTAAATCGGGAACTGGGCATCATTTCAGTGGCATGCTTCCCTTTCTGGAGCTCGTGCAGCGCTGGGTGAAAGGGTTCTGCTGTGTCTTAAAGCATCTGTAATGCATAATAAAACGGCAAAATTAGGGACATTTATTAAAAAGAAAGATGCACAGATGCAACATTTGACAGTCTGTACAGTTTGGAGACAGTAGAGATGTAGTTAGTGTTCGGTTTATCAGTGTGATTTCAGTGTCTCTGTCTGTGATGTGAGGGAAATCAGACGTTCAAGGGACTGTAAGGAAGCATTGATCTGCTCTTCTCTCCTCCTCAGAATGTGCTCATCTCCTGCTGGCCCATAATGCACCAGTGAAGGTGAAAAACGCTCAGGGATGGAGTCCACTCGCCGAGGCCATCAGCTACGGAGACCGACAGATGAGTACGGCATTGATATACTGTTATAGATTTTGCTCATATCTTGAATTAATTTTATTTTTATATTTTGTTTAAATTTAAATTTTACATTTTGTTGTGTTTGTCATTTTATTATTATTTTAAAAATAATTTTCATTATTTTGTCATTTTTATTATTTATAAATATGTTTGGGTTTTTTAAAGTTTCAGTTTGTTCCGTTTTAGTTATTTTAGTGCCTAAACGAAAATGAGAAATACTGAAAATGATACTGAATATTAGTTGAGTGATGGAGGTGTTTGTGTGCTCGTGGGACACTCTGTGCATCATGGGAGATTAATGGCTGTGAATCAGAATCACAAAGAGCGGTTTCTGTCGTCAGTTCTCAAGAGCTCGGAGATCAACAGAGAACGAAAAACAAAACGACAGTCATTTCAAATGCTGTGCAAATCAGAGCAATTACAGCTGATTTAGGTAGCATGCCTCTAAAGAAGGTCTGTTCTCTAGAAATGTGCTTTTATGAGATGTTTATTAAGGTTGTAACGGGATAAAACCTGTACTAGTGACAGTCTGTCCTTGAGCTGCAGTAAATTTAGAAGAGTTTGAGAGAAATGCTGAATACTGTCTGCTTGTGTATTTGATCAACCCTAGAGCAATCAATGTGTCTGATTTCATTTGGTGCTATTTCAATACGTTTTATACTATTTCATTACTTTTGATGATATTTCAATAGGTTTAATAAAATGTCAGTACTTTTGATGCTATTTCAGCATTTTTGATACCATTTCAGTATTTTCGTAATATTCCAGTACTTTTGGTACTAATGCAGTACTTTTGATAATATATCAGTATTTTGATAGATTTCCAGTACTTTTGATATTTCAATACTTTAGATACCATTTCAGCATCT
>NW_015522251.1:0-1604 GCF_001515645.1 Sinocyclocheilus grahami | reverse complement strand
AGTATTGAATAATACGTTCTTAATTAAAATATTCATATTAATCAACTATTTATTGACTTTTATATTTCAAAATTTCAAAATGTACAGAAATGTGTGCTTTCATATGTCATTTAGTTATGATTGTTTCATTTATTCACTATACTATTAATTACTAATGTCTGATTTCAGTTTTAGTTTGGCTCTAGTTTTGTATTTATTCCAGTTAATATGAAAAGCTCATGTAGAGTAATTCATATAAAGAATAAATCCTTTTCACTGAACGTGTTAAAAATAAGTTTGATAAAGTTGTCGGAAGCGTGGTGGTGGTGACGTTGAAGGCGAGCGACCGTGGTGCTGTAGTTTGTTTATAGCCTAAGTTTAGCTTTTAAGTTCTGGCACTTTTATTAAGGCTTCAAAATTCATTAAAGTTATATTATTTTGTGAAGATTATCTTGATGGACAAAACGTGCAAGTTTCATGAACTATGATTGAACACAGAACTTATTTTTTGCAATAATCCAAAAGCCTTTGGAAAAATCCTATTGGCTTTTTGTAGAGGGAACCAGTGCGATGCTAACAGCCGATCCGTCTACAAAGTGACGTTATAGTTCCCCCACTCTATTGTGGCTGCAATGTGTCACATGACAAGCATGACGATACATTCTAAAATAACGGTCGCCTAAAAAACTCACCGTGGGGGCTCAGCTAGAATATTTTAAACTCACGTGCGAAAGGGTTAATGTTATTATTGGTTGGAAGTCAGACTTGATCTTGGCCTTAACTTTGTGTTCTTTACTGAAAGAAACAACATCTTGTTTTGTTTTTTTCCTATTATATCTGTAGGTACTGTATGCCACAAGCCAATTAACTAAATAAAAATTCAACTAAAACCTTTAGTTTCTGGCAACTGTATGATTACTGTCTATGAAAACAGCACTAAGTAAACAGCTACTACATTTTTTCCTACAAACAAAGACTTGTTTTCTCTCTCCTCAGGGTTCAGTGCTGAGATCTCTGTGTTTGTGCAGACAGGTGCTTCTGTTCAACTGGATATACAGACACAAGAACTACCAGAGTTTTATTTTTTATCCTGGAGTAATTATAAATCAGAGAATATAGTTACATATATAAGTGTAACTAAAGAAGTAAAACCTCACCCTTTCTACAAGGACAGAGTGGATTTCAATAAAACAACCTTTTCTCTGACACTGAAGAACATGCAGAAGACAGACAGTGGACTCTACAGAGCAAAAACAAGTGGACATTCAGACAGCAATATTGTTACATACAGAGTATCTGTTATGGGTGAGCTTAATCTATGATGTAATTATAAGACTATATGTTAATTATATTCAGTTATAGTTTATTTGAAAACAATATAAAATCGAGCAAAACCTGCTGCACATATTTTACTATGTTAACAACATTACCTATGTTCATTTGAGGAAGTCTGAACAAAATAGTATGAATAAATTATGTTTGGTCTTGGTTAACTTGAGTTTTGAATTGGCAAGTTCTGGCATCACTGAATCTGTGTGTGTGTGTGTGTGTGTGTTTGTGTGTGTGGCCTTAAATGCGTGTGTTTCAGATGAAGTGGAAGGTCCGGTCCTGGCTATAAACTCAAG
>NW_015522250.1:0-1604 GCF_001515645.1 Sinocyclocheilus grahami | reverse complement strand
ATCTGAAGACTTGGAAATACCATATTTGATTAAGTTTGTGCTATACTGTGATATATAAATCTTGATGAATACTCCATCTTATGTGGATAAAGAATGATATATAAAAAGGTCATAATAAAGAAACCTTTAAAAACGTACTCTTCCTGAACATAGCATGGCATGACACTTATAAGGGACCGAAAACTCTTGGTTGAGAGGCTGAGCAGAGATTCAAGGCCTGAACTAAATGTGTTAAATAAGGGAATGTTTAAAAACCCCCGGTTTAACCAATTAGTTGAGCATTTCTGTCATCTGATTGAGTTTGGGTTCCTTGCCACTGTTGGCTTGCTTAGTTGGGGTTTAAATGACACTTAATAATAAGTAATATTAGCAATTTGACTGCACTGACACTATCGGATGAGAACAAAACTTGAATTGAGCTGGATAAGACTCTATTGCTGGCAAATTGAATTTTTCATAACAGATGAATGTTGCAACATCAACACTGTTATTGAACTGACTTGAGGTGAATAATGACACTACACTCTTAAAAATAAAGGTGCTTCACGATGCCATAGAAGAACCTTTTGGTCTAAATGGTTCCATAAAGAACCTTTAACATCTGAAGAACCTTTCTGTTTCACAAAGGGTTCTTCGTGGCGAAAGAAGGTTCTTCAGATTATAAAAAGGTAAGAAAGAGATGGTTCTTTAAAGAACCTTTGACTGAATGGCTCTTTGTGGAACCAAAAATGGTTCTTCTATGGCATCGCTTGAAGAACCTTTTGAAGCCAATTTATTTTTAAGAGTGTACTATTTTATTTTTGCATCAAGTTTGCATCATTCTCTTACTTCCCTGTTTAATAAATCTGTTGAATCGATCTGTTTGCATAAAGCACTATACTAATAAACACTTGACATGATCAGTAGATAAGATTCTTGTGAAAATATAAAATAAAAAGGATATAAAAATAATGCTATATAGAACAAAATGCTATTTTGAGGTAAGAAATAAAATTGTACTTCTGGTTTGTCATTTGATTTGTGATCATGTTAATGAATGCTGCAATGTATATCCTCTGATAGCAGGGTGACTTGTTTAATTTGTTATATAACATCTAAATACTTTTTACCTGCATGTTAAAAAAAAAAGATTCAAAATCTCATGGCTGATCAGGCAAGGAGGGTCGTAACACAAATTTCCGAAGCAGTTTGGCTGGATACACAAAGATTATACAACATGGGACAATGTACCAGAGACTGAAGAGTGTTGTAACACTCTTTTAACCCATTAGAAATTAGCTTCAGGGGTGAAATCCCTATAAAATATAAGCACCACCATCTGGTTGTGCAAGTTGCAAAATATTTTGAAAATAAAGACTTAACCCAAAGGGCTGAGGAAAGCCTTTCCCTGTAATAAAACCTTCATTAAATGATTGCATTGCTATGTCTATCAACATCCACCAATGACTTGAAACTAGTGCTGGGATCACATTGATCAAAATAATACATAAGAGACTTCTTTTGAATTTGCATAGAAAAGCACATTCCACTGGTTTAAACTTAAATTGGTGCACGCTGGAACAAGCATAAAACTTTGCAACAGCATGAAACATACACTGTAGACA
>NW_015522249.1:0-1604 GCF_001515645.1 Sinocyclocheilus grahami | reverse complement strand
TGCACATTTGATATAGAACCCAAGTTTGACTATATGAAGAAGTAGCGGCGAAATATATATATATATATCAACATTTTGCGCAGTAGGAGAGAGACGCATAGAAGCCCACTTACATGGACGTGATGTTCCTGAAGAGCTCTTCAATGTCATTATTGTTACTGCCATTGCTCGCCGGATCTTGTAGAGCAAGTAAAGGGAAGAAATTTCCACTGTCGGACTTATTGCAATAGATCTCAATGGGCGAACAGCTGCATGTTAGTGGACAATCGAGCATGGAGCTCCAATAACCCTGGAAGATGCTTGAAAGAAAGAGAAGCCTCCAGGTAAACACTGGAACCGCTGAACAGAACCATACATCCATGACTTTTGGGTCCAAAACGACTCGATGTCTTCCAGGGCTGATGAGGATGGTGATGATGAAGATCGCTGATGAAGATATGAGTGTTAAATGTCGTTAAATGTGCGCGCGCCTGGGAACATCATACGAGGTTGGGCTCGTGATTTGGTCGCCTTATCAAAAGAACAAGTGCAAATGCCACAACTCGCCTCGACTTTCCGTTCCACAGTCCATCATAGAGATGCTCTCAGTGTCCAAGCCGGAGGAAAGTACTGCTGAAAGCGGCGATGCTCCGGATGACGAGTATAAAGTCCCACCTACTGGACAGAATTAAGACTGACACCTGCAAGAGGAGGAGGAGGAATCAGATTCCCGACCAACAAAGACTTTTATGTAAGACCACTGCGCAGAATAAAATAAAAAAATAATAATCTATAATATTATGATATATATCAGTGTTTCCCATTCATTAACTAGACTGTGGCGGCTGTCAGAGAAGAAAATCATAATGACATAATGACATAAATCTAATTCTATACTGTGGTGGCTGTCAGAGAGTGCGTTCTTATTCAACCTGTCTGTTTTTGTTTCATGCAGGTTTTATCTTTGTATCTTTGTTTGTGTCGTGATTAAAATGCAGTGGTTGGTTCTAATTTCAAATGGCTTTTTTTATTAAATATGTTTAGTTGTTGTAGTAGTAGCAACTGCCAGTTTTTTTGCAAAAACAGTTTAATGGCAAGGAAAAATATTTATGGCCACCAGTTTTAGGCCCTGCTTGCAAGTGTAGAAACGAGGACAAAATTATTGCAATTTCCCTACAGTAGAGTAAGGTAAAATAATATACCTGAAAAAAATATATTTTTCATTTATTTCACAGTGCAATTGTTTTACAATATATGGCTATAACTGTCATAGGAATAATAATATACAATTATTATTCTTAGTATTATTCTTATTATTTTATTCTAATTTGCTTGGCTTCCAAATTCACCAGTGAGACTGAGACACTATATCACAACTAAAAAGAAGGTTGAGTCTCCTTTAAATTTCAAGAACAAGTACATTCACCAGCTTTTTTCTTTTACTTTGCAAACTGGAGTATTGTATTGGAGCTCTTAATTTTGAACTCTCAAAGTGCACCAGATTTATGAATTTAACTTTAAAATGTTCCAAATTTTCTTACCCTAGAGGGATCAAGGACTACCCACCACAGTCTCACAAAATCCTGTGGTAAACACTGTATATATATATATATATATATATATAT
>NW_015522248.1:0-1605 GCF_001515645.1 Sinocyclocheilus grahami | reverse complement strand
ATGAACAACTACAACAAAAACACTAGGCATTAATATAAATATTAACTAATTGTATTAAAAGGAAATGCAGCAAACGACATGACCAAACTTTTGTCGTGACAAGGTAACATTGTGACAACCGTAAAAGTGAAATTCCTGTATTTGTTGCCACAACGTAACTTTGTGACCATGTCAGTCAGTAACTGTGATGTGGCAAATACTATCAAAAATAGCAACATTTACAATATTAACAAGTAATATTAAACATATTTACATGCATTCAAGTTCGTTACTGAGTTTCATAATGATAAACAGATATGCGTTATCAAGCGTACTTGTTAGCGGACACATGATTACCCAAATAATCACAGATAAATATTAACAAAAGGACTTCTAGTAGACTGTGGGTAATATTACTTAACAGAATGAACAAACAGACTGACAGTCAGTCAAAAACAATTGTCATTAAAGCCTTAAAACCCCAATAAAATATAAATATTATTATTATCATATTGTATATAAATACACTCAGATAATGTGATGCTGGTGTGCATGATGTTTAACATTCATTAGCACTCGGGCAGAATGGCGAACAGACGCTGAGCACGAATAAGACTCTCGCAGGTCAGATAATTGGAGTCTGTGCTGTAGAAACTCTTCACTGTTAAATGGTTCACCTTTAAAGGCATTGTCCCTGTCCCTGTCGTTATAAATTCAGCAGATGTTAGAGACAGGAAGTGCATGGTGTGCCCTTGTTCTCAAACGTGAGCCCAGAATCTCTCAATGGAAGATACGAATGCTTGCTGGCAGGTCGTACTGCAGACATAGTGGCTGTCAGCGGCATTGATTGACTTTTTAAGGGCACTGATTAGACTGCACTTCAGCTGCTCTGAGCAACTTCATACTCTACATTGATTGAAATGAATGAAACATAAAAACACAGAACTAATGGAGTAACTTTTAACAGAACTGAAGGGCTGGCTTCGCGTTGGTGTGTTGTTTCAGAACAATACTCATTAAAAAAAGAAAGCGGTCTCAGTGGAGACATTATTTGCAAGTGCTACTATTACTATTGCTTATGCATTTGTACAAACCAGCTCTCATTATATTCCAGAAGTAATGTTGTTTTGCTATGGACATGAATGTTTTCATGCCCACTTATTCTAAGCGTTTTTAGGCTTGATGTTTGGGCTTGGCTCAGATCAAGTTAAAGAGTTCTCTTGTGAAAATTAACCATCCCAGCTAACACACAACGTTCCAGTTATGTAACTGGTGTTATTTCATGACTTACTAATTGACAACAGGGGACGTTGCATGCTTGTAATTTCATTACCATCAAATTACCAACTTACATCGTCGTCAGTATGAACTCTTATAGTGATAAGATAACCAAGAATGGCCCAGTTATGTAATATTTTCATACTATTTTGGTAATTTCATGATTTATTGGCAATGTAACTGCAACGTCATTCATTCCCATCAAATTACAAATTTTTTTCATATGTTCTGATGACCGAAATTTGCTATTCAGTGGAAAATGTAAATTTCCCTTAAGATAAAATCTGTTTTTTTCAACAAGTCAAAAAGTACAGTGGGGAAAAAAAGTATTTAGTCAGCCACCAATTG
>NW_015522247.1:0-1605 GCF_001515645.1 Sinocyclocheilus grahami | reverse complement strand
TTTTACGTTCTATGTAAATAGTTGAAAGATGAAATATCTTCTTCTCTCCTGAATAAAAACTTGAAAACTTTGAAAACATTTTCTATTCCAACTTCTTCTTTTTTTTACATTTAATTTCAGGAAACAGATGAATCTGTTTATACATATATTTTCAAATTCAAAAATAAATGCACGCACACTATGTAAATATCAGATACACACATATACAATTTCAGAGCCCCTCTCTAAAGCTTGAAAACAATGTACAAATGTAAAATAAGGCATTTAAATGTGTTCATATAGACTTGCCATTTATTTAGTAGAAATAAATAGTGCATCATTACACCTTTTTTTAGTTTTTAAATTAAAACCAAGAGCAAGTATTTTTCTTTGTAATATTCTTGTGAGGCTATTGCTGATCTCCTTTGTTCTAATTCCATAAATAAGTGGATGTAGAAGTGGAGGGATCAGGATAAAATGAATCGACATAAACACGTTAACTTCTTTTGAAAGACTGATATTAAATCGATTGTATATCACAGAAAATAGAGAGGCCAGTGAAAAATTAATAAAAGTAATCAAGTGTGGTGTGCATGTTTTTAGAGCTTTTTCCCGAGCACTTACTGATGCATTCAAAGAGACAAATAATATCCGCACATATGATAAGATGACAAAGATTAGAGGTAGAACAACAAAAACAAGTACCAGACATATGCCATACAGGTCTCCCCAGGTATTTTTAACACAGGAGAGATTAACAACCGCCAAATTGTCACAAAACAACTTGTTTATTTTAAACCTGCATATCGGAAGCCTTGATGTAAGATACACCTGTACAGCTAGAGAGCAGATAGGAAGACAGTATACAATAAAAAGCAGAAGTCTAATTTTAGCTGGAGTCATGATATTGTGATATTGTAGAGGCTTGCAAATTGAAACATACCTATCATATGCCATAAGTGTCAGTATTGCATAAGCACATGTTCCGTAAACATTAATAAGAAATACTTGCAGAATACAGTCAGCATACATTATATCTTTCATATCATCAATAAGATTCTCCATTATTTTAGGAAGTACAGCAGAGGATCCGATTAGTCCATTTATAGCCAGGTTGAATAAAAATATGTACATGGGCTTATGGAGCGATGTGTCCAAGCAGATTACCAGCATCAGTGTTACATTTGCAAAAACAGTTGTAAGATATACTACAAGAGAGATCATAAAAACGCTATAATTAAGTGCACCAGGAGGCCCATAACTAGTAAAAATAAGTGTGATGTTCATACTTTGCAAAATATTTTTTCCTGTCGAAGAGAAAGGCTTTTTCACATTAGAATAAAAGATGCAGTATATAGTATATTCATTAAATATTACATTCTGAAATATTAATTTACCTACTGTTTCTAGATGATCTTGTCTTCTGAGGATCTGAGCTGCTGTACAGTAGCTTTTTATTACTTTCCACAAGACCCACCTCCATTGGAATTGTATCTGCTTAAAGGGCCTACCCCCTTTTATTTCAAGCTTTCAGTATAATAGCAGGCAGTGAAGTGTTGAAATGTTGATCTTTTAGCAGCAGTTTTATTAAAGGGGTCATATGATACGATTTCAAGTTTTCCTTTC
>NW_015522246.1:0-1605 GCF_001515645.1 Sinocyclocheilus grahami | reverse complement strand
CGCAGGATGTTGTCTCTAGATCTGGAAACTGATACTACTGCGGAGGACACAGCGCCAAGCACCCCAGATGGTGGCGTGGAGACACCGGCCAGTCTCGATGTGCTGGAAGAGGTATGAGATGAGTCTTATGAGTAGGCTACTAGATGTACCATAGTCATCATGGAGGAAATGGGATTTATGCATTATAACGCCTTGTAGACTCTGATTGTCTTAGTGTAGTTTGACTTGTTCCAGTAAAAGGCTGGTCACAGTAAAGGCATGTCTGAGATTGAGAAAATGTTATTGTAAATTCACTTATATTTGTTGTTTAAAAGAAACTGTTTTTCCAATTGATGCATAAACTTTATGGTGCACAAGTTATTGATAATCATCCATAATGAAACTCTGAGTTCTTTGCAGTATAGTCAAAGATCACTGACTGCAGATCCAGATTAATAAACCCACTAGGATGCAATGCTTTCATTTAGGCTGTATATGGTTTACGCTTTAATTATTGTGGTGGTATTAAAATCATGCTACTGCTTGATGTACAAATTCCATAATGACAATAAATTTGACAAGACTCCAAGAAGGACAAACAGATCAGGTATAGCTCTAAATCTGTTGTCATATTCACTGCACTCAGCCGATTTGTGCATTGATCAACACCTCTGTAATACACTGCTGTAATTATGGAATTGCCACTGTGGAAAAGATTATATGCCTGTTAGCTTGAGAATCACCCTCACCACAGGGAGCTAGAGCAGATATGTTTAACTCAGTATTTTGGATAAAACCTTTCATACATCACGCTAAATAGCCTGCCACTGTTGCTGATTCCAACCCGCATCTCTGATATAAATTTTATTAGTGCATATTGCCTTGTGAAGCCTTCTGATATGGCCTGCCAGTTCTGTGAATGTCCCTCAGCTCATCTTTCACACAAATCCTGCTTGCTGGAACTCAGAACTGTGATTTGATCTTCTCTAAAAATTACATTTAAACTGGTACGTCGATTTCACTTGGTATTTTTAGATGTTATTCTTTATCTACGGCAGTAAACTACTATGTACAAATTTACTGCTGTAGATAAAGATAACGTCTAGAAATATCAAGTGAAATCAACATTATTAGGCTATATCATATTATTAAATATATTAATTACGCTGCACAAATTTGATTTAATAAAACATTTAATTTCTTTAACTAAAAACTTTATTGAAGAGGATTCAAGTGGGCTGGTGAAGGAATGTTTGCTGCTTGTATTTTAATTTTGAGCAGTTGCTTCATATTAAACTTCATTTTAGAGATGGTACCACAGTGAACCGACAAACAAAATCAGTGCCCCACATTCGGTATTCCTTAAGTCATTATCAAGTTTCATGTAATCTGCTTAGGCATCTTAGATCACAACCAGCAGTGAGGATAAGAGCAGTTTTTCTACAGTATGCTTTTGAATGGCTGACTGTTAGCTCTGTCACAGTATTCTCTTTCATGTGGGATTTCCATTATTGATGTTGCACCTCACTCTCCCCTCTTTAAAAGCCTTTCAACCCTTATAAATATCAGAAGCTGTGGTATTAGCTGCTGAAATGTACAGACACTTATGGGACAACAGCATACTTT
>NW_015522245.1:0-1607 GCF_001515645.1 Sinocyclocheilus grahami | reverse complement strand
TAATTTTACTTGCATAAACTGTTTAAAAAGGATGTGTATTTATATATTTTTTTGTGGACAAGTTCATAGATCAGTTTACAAAAACTATTTTTGACAGCTAATGGTACGCCATACATGCCCATGTCCTAAATTACCTGAACATGGTTCATCTTTAAAATGGTTATGTCGCTCAAATAATTGTAAAAAAAAAAGTATTTTGAGGGTTTCAAAATATTTGCAAAGTTTAGTTCCCTTACTTAAAAAAAAAAATGCATATTTTTAAGAAGTTATGTATCTCTTCCAGATCAAAACGTTATGAGAGGTAAAGCTTAAGTGCTGAATATAAACGCCGGATTCTTTGAAATAGACAGACAGAAAAGAGCAGATGTGGCGTTTGTGATGAAGTCCATTTCTCAGTCAGTATAAATGTGATGTGGGTGTGTGTGACACAGATGTGGCTTATAAAAAGCATTTCAGAAACGCAGAACAGATCCATTTCATCCTCCTAAAAGTCCAGAGAGGACCGGAGTACATTAACACCCACCATCACAGCATCATTCAGAAGAACAGCGAACATGTTTCTGTACTGCTGATTTGGAAGGACTTCATTCAAGAGAAACTATTACCTGAGCAATTAAAGTCATTAAAGGAATCACTTGATCTTTCACATGAACAGATGATTTGTAAAACTCCTCCGTCTGTCATGGAACAGTCTGACTGTACATGTATATTGCACAAAAATAGGAAGCAGCATAATTGTTTATGCATTGTTTCAACATTGGTAATAATCAGAAATGTTTCTTGAGCAGCAAATCATGTAACGTGTCTGTTGTTTTCTGTTTGCCCTGTTTTTCCTGAATTGTCTTATTCATCATTATATTCACCTGTGTCTTGTTAATAAACTCATTAATTCATTTGTGTACTTAAGTCTTCAGTGGCCTGGGGCCCATTCTTCATACGTCGCTAACTCGGTTAGCTGGATTTGATTGTTGATAATTTGGCATGATCTTGGATTGTTTGGTTCTTCGAAGCTCATCCTGTAAGCTTAAACCTGCTTGGGAGCAGGCTTATTTCATGTAAACAGGATTGCATTGAATCTTTTTAAGTGGAATTGATATTTAAAATCTATCCCAGCCACTGCTATTTATTACAAGAGTAACCTACTAATTCAGGGACAATCGTTTAAAATAATTTAAAAACGAATCTGAAAATAATATTATAATGTTGTGTAATCTATAATACTATAGACACAGCCCGTTTTACTCATTGAAAGATTTATTTGTGATAAAATAATTACTTTATAATTGTATTAGAGTCTTACACACACATGCTGTACAGTTAATCTGAGTCGTGCATTCATTTGAGTGGTGACAGCTATTATGGGAGGATGAAGCGCAGGAGATGCAGATAACTTGATATTGACATAACAAATCTGCTTCAAATATAATATTACATGAATTTCTAATTACAACATTGAAATAAAAATGAAATGTCTGTACAAATACTAGAAATCGTGAATATAAATAATTGGGAATCATGTAACAAAATAGAATAAAAACGATGCACATTTAATTTATCTATTTTAACATTTATGTAGTTTTGTTCACTTGGCTGTTTCCTTATAAAGG